>NC_060269.1:84413505-84490278 GCF_021613505.1 Equus quagga
GGTGCCATGTTGGTGCCCAGGATCGGAACCCTGGGCCGCCACAGCGGAGCACATGAACTTAACCACTAGGCCACGGAGCTGGCCCCACTACTTAATATTTTGTTAATCTTAATTTCTAACTAAATTCCTGAGTGAAATGGAAGACATAATACTTAAAAATTTATTATTTACAAAACAAATTTTCTTTTTCTTTTAAGAATGATACGTTAAGGTGTTGGGCAGAAGAATGCTCTCTCCTCCCCCTTGCTCCTCCCATATAGATGTCCACATTTTAATTCCTGGAACCTGTGAATATGTTACATTATGGAAAAGGGATATAAGGTTGCAGGTGGAATTAAATTTGCTAATCAGCTACCTGGAGATGAGGAGAGTACACAGGATTATCCAGGTGGGGCCAATGAATCAGAACGGTCCCTGTAGTGAAAGAGGGAGGCAGGAGAGTCAGTGTTAGAGAGATGCTGCTTGAGAAAGATTCGGTCAGTCATTGCTGGCTGTCCAAGGAAAGCCCTACACCAGACGGGGCGATGCCAAGAAAGGTGGGCAGACTCAGGAAGCTGGAACAGATAAGGACATGGTTTCTACTCCAGAACCTCCAGAAAGAAATGCAGCCCTGCTGACACCTTCATATTAGCCCAGTGAGACCCATTTCAGACTCCAGGCCTCCGGAAGTGTAAGATCATACAATTTTGTTGTTTTAGCCACTACATTTTTTGGTAATTTCTTACAGCAGCAAAAAGAAACTAACATAATTAACTTAAAAGTCATAAAAAAAATTACATGGGCATAATACTAAAAGAATTTAGGAAAAAATCATAAGAATTTTGTTGCCAAAATAGGAATTTAAAATTCATTTACTTTTAAAAGCTTTATCAGCTATGTGACTATCCATTTTCATTTTATAGAAATATAAATATTTGACTTTTGAAAACAGAATGAATTATAGTAATTTAAAATGTAAGTTAATGGTATTTGAAAAGAAACAGAAAGGACATACCACACAGAAAGTTTAACACGTCTTTGTATTATACACCTATATGGGTGTTCATGGATTCAGAGGGGGGTTATGAGATATGATCATAAAACAAAACCTTTGAAAGAAACGTATATTCAATGAAAACTCAATACAACTGTTATAGGCCAGTAAACACTACATCCTTTGGACATCAGGCCATATTTACTATATTTAAAATTTTAGGAGAGATTAAATTAATGGTGGTGCTAGATCCTAGATCCTAACTTCTAATTAAAGATATAGCTAAGATGTGGAACAATCTTCATGTTTAAAGGAAAAAAACTAATGAAAGAGATTCAGCTTCTCAGTTACACCGTGAGGTGGAAGATACTCTATAACTCTTAATTAAATTTTACTAATTATATATTAAATAAAAATGCTTCATTTTATTGTCATTTGGAAATAAACAGAATTTTTACATAGCATTAAAAGAATATCAGTATTGTGTACAAAAGAGGCAAAGTGTCTTTTATTCACTTGTCCTCCGCTTTTTAGAAATAAAATTCAATTTCCCTTTTTGTAAGAAATAAATTGAAGACTCAGTATAAGTAAGGTCTAGGATTTTGATTTTAAGCGATTCACTATTTTAGAAGTTTAATATTTTGCTTAAAATGTTTATGCTCTGTCTTCCAAGTCTAGGTTAAAAAAAACTTGACACACTCAGACTTTAAGTGGAGGAAACCAATTAAGTGGGTTGAAAATATCACACTTTCTTCCCTCTATGTCGTCTTATTTTTAATTCAGAAGCGGAAATTGTATGGATTTAGAAGCGGAAATTGTATGGCTTTAGCTTGTCTTGGGATCGCACAAGTGTCAGTTTTTACTCTCTCCCCATCTTGACAGCAGCTTGAAATAGGATCTCAGTAGCTGAAGCAAAATTGGGTTTTGAGTTTTGGTTAAAAATTATTTGGCTGGGAGCCTGTTGCTGAGGGAAGAAGTAGCTAATCTCCAGCATATTTTTGGAGCCAAATGCCAAGTTGTCTGTGCTTAGTATCACAGCACCAGGCTTACCCTTCAAAGTGATTCCAGACCAAATGCCAGGAATGTTCTGGTTCTGGCCACGCAATTCTATCACAAGTAGCAGGAAGCAAGAGGCAGCATCACGAGTAGACGTGACCCCCTCTCGTTTTTCAGAAGGCTCCTTTGTTTATTCTTAGTCATTTTCCATTCTGGTTTTCTTTACATGTCATAATTTTTAAGTGATTACCTCAGTAAAAAGCACTCTATATACATATGTATTTTAAACACTGAAATTTCTGAAAGTACTGCAAATCTTGTAATATAAAATAGATGTGGAAAAAGGAACTTAAAACATTCTTGCCCCGTACTGCCCTGCTTTGGCATCTGCATTCTTAAAATTTTCCTTGGTTAACACTCAATTTGGTGATAGTTGGTCACCTCTGTAACTCCACCCAGATCAAGGTGAATCTTGAATGTTGAAGATGAGCTATGCCTCTGAGCATAGTTTCAAGATGCTTACGATTGATTGAGCACGAGCGTATTTGAAAATACAGAAGAAAACATATATATCAAAAGCAGAAGAAGGTAAGGGTTAAAGATTTCTAACCTTAATTTTTACCAGTTTATTGATATATATTTATAGCTTACATCTTTATTCTTAATTTAGATAAATAAGTTTATAAAGGAATTGCTTCTCCATGTAAATATCGAGTCTATTTTCAGTAGACTGAAAGACTGCAAAGGTCACTTTTGTAGCCAACTATTTGTTTACCTTATTTCTTTCTTAATCTCACCACCTAATATTTTTGTTTAACTCTTTCAGCAAGGATTAAAATGCTTGTGACATCAATCTTACCCTGTGGAAATACTGGTAATAACCAAAATGTATGTTTCAGCCTAAGATAAAATAGAAACAGAATGTTAGCTGTTCTTGGAGGAGAAGAATCTACTTCTGTACTTAAAATAACTCCTTTTGTTCTGTACTTTCAAGTCTGTCCTTGCTTAATCAATTGTAAGCCTTGTATATAATTTATATATCTAAGGATAGCTAATACACAAGACAATGATAACTTAAAAGAGGATATTTATAAAGAATTAAAATGAATTATTTGAATTAAAGAATTACAACAAATTCTCATCACTTTCAAAAATAGCTCCACACTCATTTTTCTTTCCTCAGATTGCGTTAGAGGAATATCCAGTAAGAAATTCAATTCAGGGAACACTTCAAATAGCAAGATTCTTACCGACATGGGCAACAGTTTTCTAAGTAAGGATTTGGCACCTTGCCTCTGTGCTTGGCAGCAGAAGGGGTACCACGGCCCTTGAGTACAACCACTGCTTGGTCACCTGCTTCTCTGACACTGGGGTTATTCCTAGATCAGCAGGTCACTCCCTCTGTGTGCTCATCTGTGGCTCTTGGAGATTCTAGGAGGCAGGGAATTTGTGATTGGGAGCAGTACCTCTTTCATACAAGGAATTAACAATGTCACCACGTTTCAGTGAGAAATACCCTCAATAACTTCAAGGTCAAGGAAATCACATGATCTGCAAACTCAAGCTCGTCACCTTACCAGTGGCTAGCGCTTTAATTACACTCAGACATGCAAGGAGAATTCCTCAAGCAGATCCCTCCCACCTCTGTATTATGTGCATTCCTCAGATCCCCATCTATTGCTCCAGACAACAACTGTGCTGTAGGAAGGCCTTCACGGGTTTGTTACCCCTACTGAACTTCGCGAGATCCTGTAGGTCAGGGATAGCATCTTATTCTTCCCAGTCTCCAATAGCTTGCACTGTGCTGGTCACAGACAGATGTTTACTGAAGAGTTGAATAACAATATGTATAGGGACAGAATTAGCACTGTTGGGGGAGATGTAGCAAGATAAAGAGCGGCTTTGGAGGGTAAATCTTCAGAGCGAAAAGTATCTCCTCATCCCTTGGTTAGTTGCCCTTAGATTTCTGCCACTGGACAAAACATACAGCATAATGCTATTTCCATATGTTCTTGAATCTAATACCTAATTATAAGATATACTGTGGATTTAGTATTTTTGGAAGAGCTTGGGAAGATGGGAATATATATACTAATTTAAAAAATGTATCCCAATATCAGAAACCAGAAAAACATGGAAAATTGAGGGTCATTGAATCAAAGAAAGTCTTTTAAACTACTAGGTTTACTGGTAGTTGGTATTAAATTATTGTAATCACTGACGTATCTTGAGTCTTTATACATACCAGGCACTGGATTGTGGCCTTTACATACATTATCTCATTTAATCTTCATAATAACCTAGGATACAGGCATTTTGAGAAGTTAAATAACTAGCCTTTGATCAAAGACCTAGTAATTAGAATTACAGACATGCTTTCAACAGTTGTACTCTCTACATTAGCTCCCAAATTTATTTGCAATCCAAATGTTAAAAGGCAAGTCATGAACTTAGTATCACCAGGGTGTCCATTTACCAAGCTTTATCTTCAAATGATAGCTTTATCTTAGTTTATAGATTAATGAAAATGGCATATTTTCACATTATGTAACAGAGATTTTTATTTATAGACATGAGAGAGCATGATTTCACATACATCTCTTTCCTGTGCTGCTTTGCAATGGCAGAACATAACAAAAGTGAAGCTTAATTTGCAGATACCCCTCGGACTGTGGTGTCTGTATAGAAATAACACACCTACACCAGAGGGAGAAAGCATGTGAAGTATTCCAGTGAGCAAAGGCCGTTCACTCACAGACTGGGGAAAACAACCAAAACACACTGAAAGTTTCTCATGCAAGGTTCATAAAAAGACCACTTTGTTTAAACAAACTATGTTCTATGACTGCTTAAAATAATGTTCCTGTCAAATATTGGAATTTTTTTTCCTGAGGTTTTTTCTGCTGATTTCAAATTAATAGGACACAGCCTACTCTTGGTTTGCTCTGGTTTCTTAGGAGGCACGTAGTAAACGTGTTACAACACCAGTCTACAGGGTGGATTGCTGGTGTTAGAATTCTGCTTTCCCATTTGCCAACTGTGTCATCTTGGGCAAGTCCCTGTGCCTCTCTCTCAAGTCTCCCAAATGGAGGACACTGGAGATGCTCACCTCAAACAAGCTATGAAGTGTTTAGAAAAATGCTTAGCATATAGTGAGCGCTTAATGGGTGTTGAATTTTATTACCTCTCTGGAAATGGAGAATAGAATTATCAAAAGTGAGTCCCTAAAATCCTCCTAAGTGGGGAAATTACAGGTCTATTTAAGAGAGCTTTTCTGGGGGCCAGCCCAGTGGCGCAGCGGTTAAGTTCACACGTTCCGCTTTGGCGGCCCGGGGTTCACTGGTTTGGATCCTGGGTGCAGACATGGCACCACTTGTCAGGCCATGCTGTGGTAGGCGTCCCACGTATAAAATAGAGGAGGATGGGCGTGGATGTTAGCTCAGGGCCAGTCTTCCTCGGCAAAAAGAGGAGGATTGGCAGATGTTAGCTCAGGGCTAATCTTCCTCAAAAAAAAAAAAAGCTTTTCTGGAGTCTGGGCATGTGCTTTCAGGACAAGATAGTTCAACTCCAGCTTCAAATGAGAGCGTATCTGAGTCCTTACCCCTGGGTGTCAGGCTTCTTGCGTCCATGTTGAGATACAGAAGCTTTGATGGGGAAGAGGTAGAGTCTTGCATTTGGCCTCAAAGACTTTCCTGAAGGAGGTAGACGCCCTCCAGCCCCAGTCCCAGCGTCTGATCTAGCTAAGTGAAAGCAGCCTAAATTCTTATAACTCGTAGAGGTATTTTAGGTCCAGGGAATTTTGTGTGTGGTAGATTTTTATTACATAGGCCTGCACTTCCCGGGAATAAAATATTCAAAGTCAGGAACCAGAGGCAAAACCACCACGTAGAGGGAGCACCTTGCCAAGTCAATTTGTGTGTCACTGGCATAAAAGCCCTAACTGCTGTGTCCTGACTTTCATTCTTCATTCACCAGCTATTCGTGAAGCGCCTACTGTGTGCCTTGCTCTGGGCTAGTCCCTGGCTTGATCTGCCTTTTCCTAAATTGTCTTCTGCTCTCCCCACTCCCCAAACCATAAACATATGAGGTAAATAAATGAAAATCTTTTTGTCATCTTCTCATCAAAACCGTTTCTTGAAACAAAATATATTTCCATCCAAAATATGTATTTCATTCTAATAAAACTACTATTAAAAGTTTTGGGTGTACACTTCCAGAAATTTTTCTATGTTTGCACATAGACAAATATATTTCTGTGCAAAATGTTTTGAGGACATTTTCTTAGTGTATTGTTTTGCAATGTGATTTAGTTCATTTTGCTTCTTACCTGATCACTTGATATTGTGTTGACCTATTTAAGTGTTAGCCTCGTTGATCATTATGTGACTCCAGAGTCCTCCTAACCTGGGCTAACCTGTCTGGTATGGAGCATGGCTTGTCGCAGGATTTCATAAGTAAATCTAAGAAAGAAGCGTTTTAAAATTGGCTTTTTTGATGAAGTAGTAAAGAGTTATGCTGCCTGTTTTATTTTTGCAAATAAGTAACTGTCTTGCAAATCACATGATTTTAATTATATAGTATGTGTGTGTGTATGAGTGAGCTATGGATCCCCGTAGGTTATGGAAGCATAGCCAGGACAATTAGTCATCTAAATTTGATAAGCATCCATGCTGCGCTGAATGCTGCTTCAGTGCAAAGAAGAGTTTTACTTGGAAATATAAGAAACCATTTAAATCCTATTTTTGACCAGATCTTTGTTATAAAGAACATTATTTGAAGCAAATCTGTCAATGACTGAGATATATGCCAATACACAAGCCACCTGTTCAGTCACAGCCTGACAGCCTCAGACTTCCTCATTTTTTCTCCTGTTTCTATGATCCAGATATGTTGGGTGACAGGGAAATTGGAGTTCTATTGCTTGAGGAAGCAGGGACTGGGAGGGGTCAGTCCAGGCCGAGACAGGAAGCAACCTCTCTTCTAGTGCAGTTACGGTGATAGTCCTAAGTATTTGAGATGTGGCAGTCAACAGCTCCTCTCATGCCTCCATCCAGTCAATCACAGGGGCCTAGACATTGCACTCTCCAAATATTTTCTGATTCTGTCTCTTCTCCCAAGCTTATCAATATTCATGTAGTTCAGGGCCTCCTCATGTTTCCCCTAGTCTTCAGTTAGAGCTCCTCACATGCAGCTCTGCATATCCCCAGCTACAACGCTTCAGTGACTTCCCACCCCAGGCAAAATCAAGTCCAAATCTCATGAACACGTCCAGGTACTCTCTGGCCTAGCTTCATTTTCTCCGGCAGACTAATTTTCTAGCAGTTGGCTTCCAATGCAAGTGAAAACCTAAGGTCATGACTGCATGATAAGTAAATGTGGAGCTGAATTTCCCAAATATAAAGACCATGTAATAACACGTTTATAGTGAAAATAGAAGAAACATCATTGTATAGTGTTTGAAAGACTGCTCTTTACTGTCAAACAGTCCCATTTGCCAACTATGAGACCTTGGCAAGATGCCTTAATCTTCATTTGCTTCAATTTCTTCTTGTATAAGATAAGGATAAAAATTATGCCTACTTCACAGGATTTAAATAAAGTGTTTAGCAAAGTACACTTGCTAAGTGCTACGTAAGTGTTTAGCTTAACATTTGCAAATTCAGTGGTGGTTATTATTATGAAGGGAAGCCTATTGACATTATATTCATGTTTAAAATATTCTGATAAATATAGACATATAGTTATAAAATAGAAGTTAGAGAATGACCTAGAAAGAATTGGCTATATAGGATGTTTGAAGACAGTGATGGAAAATTAAAAGATGACTGCAAAGTGCAAACCTACAATCTCGGGAAGAATGTAGCCCGGGTCTTGAGGGAACTAGGGTAGAGGAAAGACAGATCAAAAAAGCTAATCACATTTTTTGGCCTCTTTTGCCAAAATGGAAATGAGAATTTGGGGGCTTAAAAATTAGGGCAATTGCAGCATATGGTTTCCACATAATTCTTATCCCTAAAAAAAGTCTATAATAAACCCAAAAGGTAAGAGGCAGCAGTGGGTAGCATTGCATTTCAAATCATCCTTAAATTATTAAATTATAGTTTAAGTTTCCAATATGAAAATAAAGTTTGCATTAAAAGAAATGGGTTCAATATTTGCGACAGATAACATAAGGACAAAACCTGTTAAGAGATGAATTGAATCTAAGTAGGTTCCATCCTGTAATGGTTAGCACTCTGGACTCTGAGGAGATGAATTTAATCTCTTTAGAGATCAAGTACATAATTTATCAATGTCCAATCAAGCCTTCAGCGAGTACATTTAAACTCATCATTATTTCAAAATGTTACTTAATGATGCCAATTAACAGTACACATCTCTGGATACCACACAGACCAAAAATGATTTGTGTAGTTTGTCAGTAAAACTGAGCCACAAGGAATATTCATATTCTACGTGAATTTATACAGAAACTGAATATCAATGAAATAATGTCTATTGGGATTAGAAATAAGTGAGAGCTTTCATATCTTTCCATTTCCTTTTTCTTCAAGGGTATGATCTTGTTTCAGATAGTTATACATAGTAAGGTGTGTATAAATATTCTTTAGCTAAGGTTAAGGGAGAGAATATACAGGTTCCAGCATAGCTATTACAATTAGTTTGTGGTTAGGCAGCAATTACATTACTAACCACAGCTTTAGTTCTTTTATCATTTTTCCATTTGATTTTACACAGTGGGAATTTTTATTTATTTATTTTGAAGAAGATTAGTCCTGAGCTAACATATGCTGCCAATCCTCCTCTTTTTGCTGAGGAAGATAGGCCCTGAGCTAACATTTATGCTCATCTTCCTCTATTTTATATGTGGGACACCTGCCACAGCTTGGCTTGATAAGCGGTGTGTAGGTCTGTGCCCGGGATTCAAACCAGCAAACCCCGTGCCAATGAAGCAGAGCGTGTGAACTTAACTGCTGCACCACCAGGCTGGCCCCACAGTGGGATTTTTAAAGTTATTCCTTGGTACCTATAAGATTTACTGAAAGATGCATTCATTTGTTTGGGTATGCTCATTTTTATAATCATAATTGCATTCTTACACATTTTTTGCAGTAGGATGTACGATTTGTATGTACTAAATTTTGTTATATTGTACACATTAATAGGCTTTTCCTTATGGAAAGTGAATATTGATCTTAAAAGACTAATCAAAAGTGTTACAGGTTTAAATGTTGTAGAATTTATATTTTAAAAGTTAGATGTTAGGAAAACATGTTCTATGGGTATATTAGAAGCTATAGATAATGCATGTATCAACTGTATAACTCTCCAACATCAGCTTTCCTTAAGGAATAATATGAAATTTAGTTGTGAGAATATATCAGTGTGCCACCCCTACATCATTCAGCTAATTTAGAGATTACCTCTAAACCCATTTTAAATTCAGCTATATAACTTCCCATTCAAACTTCACTGATTCATTTAATGAACAAATATTTGTCAAGTGCCTACAATGTGTGAGGCATCGTACTTAGCCTACGGTTTACACTGTTATGTAGGCTTATCCTTGAAATATTATTGAAGATACTAAGAAGAGAATGAAGAGAAAAGGTCTGAGAGAAAACAAAGGGTTAACTTCTTTTAAAAATGATGTTTGACGACTGGTTTTTTTGCAAGGCATAAAGCTACCACCTTTATTAAGAATAGCTATTTCCAATTTAGGATGTGAGACTCAGGTTGCAGTAAAGCTGATTGAACAGCTGCTCCACTGATCACACTGTTACATGAGCTCAGAGCATTGTTGCATAGGAGCTGCATGCTTCAGCTTTCATGATGCTTAATTCCTTCCATTCTCATTAGTGATTTTCTGAGCTTTGGGGTTTCCTATAGTACCTAGGGCATAAAGGCCTATTTATCTAAATGAAAAACAAAGAATAAGACATAACATAGGTGCATGAAATACAAATGGCTTTGTCACTTTATTGTAGCAGAAAATGAATATTCTAGAAATTAAAGCTGATGCTAGATTATATTACTGTTTTTAACTGGGAAATATCTCATGCCAAGTTTTATGTACTTTGGGGTTGAGAAAGAAGTGGAATTTATTTTTTGTCATCTCTTTTTTTGGAAGAGCTCTCTGATGAATGAGTGCTCTGTAAATATAGTAGATATGTAATTATAGGCTTTCTTGACCCAGTTCCTAAATAGTTGATGTCATTTTAGGAGCACCCTCTCATAGCTGTCCTTTGGCTCCAAACCATACCTGGACACACATCCGGTCTACGTTCCACTCTCATTCCTATCCCCAGTGACCATACTGTTCAGAAATACGTCTAGACCTCAGGATAGTGACTGGCTGTGCCTATTCAGGTTCGTGGTGATTGTCTATTATGGCTTTATGAGGAAAGGCAAATGTTCCAGCTAAGTGCCATGAAGGAGAATAACCCACCAGGCAATCGACTGATCTATTCATTTGCCATCTCTTCAAAGAGCCCTCTTCTGAACCTTCAGCTGGCCCAGATCAAAGTTAACTTTAAAAAGCTTGTGGTTCTTGGCAAACCACTGTCTTTCTTGGCATAAAAGAGTTTAAGACCTCTTAAATATTTCCTGCCTAATGCTGGTAGATTGTATTTACATGTTTTATTAATGACAATAAATACAAGTATACCAAATAAATAAGATTAAAGAGTAAATTAAATGGAAGATGTGTGTAACTATAAATAATGAAAATGATGATAGTATACATGTATAAAAATATCCTGTTATAAAAGAGAGGGTCTGTATTATTAAAAAAGAAGGCTTTTTTTAAAAACAATGAGTTCAGTCACAGGTCTGGAAATATATGGATAAATGTGTCTAATTTAGATCATTGCCTCTGTGTGGAGTTAACCTTTGTCTTTTTCCTCATAAAAAGAATGCCACAGTAAAAAAAGCCTTTTTTTCTATAAATGTTTCTATATAGGATTCCTCAAAAGGATTATTGATTATATTTTCTTACTCCATGAGAATATATAGAGTCCTAATTAATTCAGCACTATTTATTTCCAGGGACCCTAAATGGGGGAGCCATTCCTGATGTAAATTACTCCCTGATCCAGAAAACCAATGGGCATGTAGGCAAAGAAGCCAGCGTCGCCTGGTGAAGAGTTCGTGATTACATGAGCATAATTAGAGAAATTTGCAATGTATGTCTAAAAATTCTGTAACAGGAACTTTTTTCACATACAGCATTATGAAAAGATTAGATGTCAGACAGAATAGACAGGGAAGGAAGGTGGAAAGGAATTGAGAGAGAACCTTAGCCTCTGTACTTGAGCATCACTGTTTTTCAGCACAAATCTCTTTCATGTGTTGCTCACTTATGCTGAATCCATTTGGATTCTGGCAGCTAGATAGCATGTTTTTCTGGGATGAACTTTTGTCTTTTCATATAGTGTTACTAGGGGTGCACAGAACAGCATTGAACAATGGTTATTTTCAATAGCTTCAAAACATCTCTTTCATAATCATCTTTGAATGTTTTAAAGATCATTTTTATAGTACACTCAAAGACCATTCTTGGTGGGGCTCACATAGACAAAATTTAAAAGGGATTTTAATTGAAGTTCATTTTGTAGTTCTCAGATAATGTTAATCAGATTGAAAGCAAATCTGTCACTGAGCGAACTCAAAACACCAGAGCCATTTGCTAAATGTGATCTTTTTAAATAGGAGTGCTGGTGGTTAAGAAGAGTGTTCTGTCACACTTGAGGGAAACCAGGTCCCTAAAGATTTATACGAATGCCTAGCTGTTATCGAACCACCTCCTCATGGATGACTTAGGACATGTCTGTTTTTGCGCCAGATAATGGCTTGTAAGTTAATCTCCTCTTGCTCCCTGTTACACACACACACAGGCACCTTCTTCCCAAACAGCTTATAAAGTGAAAATAAAGACTTTGATTTCTGACTGTGTAATGGATAATATCACACAGACCACCTGCTCATCATCTGCTAGTCATACTGATAGAGTTTACACTTTCAAAGATGCTGAAAACAGTGCATATATTAGGAAATCAGCAGTTTTCTGCAATAAATTTTATTGTAGCTTTTAAATTACCTAACATTTACTTTTACCTCATGTTTTATAGTATTTGATGATAGAAATGGCAAACTCAATTTTGAAGTTAACTGTTTAGAATAACTATCATAGCAAGCCCCTAGAGCCCAAATTTCAAATCTTCCTTTCCTCTCATAAACATTCTGACTATGAAGAGGTACCATGGTCAGCTCCAACAAATTCCTTGTCAGGATTCATTGCATTAAAACAGATGTTGTTTTAAAAGCTATTTCAAGCCAACGCTGTCAGTTGTGAGTCAAGTACACCTTAGAAAGTGACATTGACCAGTGAATCCCAACCTCTCAAAATGCACACGTATTGTTTTTATTTAAAGATAGCGTTGTTCTCTCCTGATATATTGCATTTATGCATGTATTCCTTATAGTCATAGAATTTTTATAAACCATTTCAGCATCTCTGGAATAAACATCTGTATTTTCATCTTTCTCATTCCATCAAAAATGTCTTATGTAGACATACTGCTGCAAGTGTGTATACTTGTGCTTAAGACATTAGAGGTGAAGAGAAGTAATAAACCCCCAGTATAAATGAGTGTCAAGTGTTTAAGGACTATACACCGAAATGGTTCCAACAAGAAATACGTTGTCCATATTGCCTTAGCCTCAAGATAAGTCTCTTTCTGATATTATACACCTGATTTTATTGAGTGACTACTCAGCTCTCCTTATTATATACACAGAATTTAAATTTCTGGCCATCTTTGTAACTGGCACCTAAAAGATATTTGGAGAATAAATGACAGCAATAAGAGCAAATGCCTATACAAAAGCACCCTTTATTAGGGTGTAATGCACTATTTTGAGTTGCTAATAGCCTCTCATGATGACGGCCACAATTTGGTGGATAAACAATATGTTTATTATTAGAACATTAGACAGTTTATTAGTCCAAATAATGCATAAAGTTCCCATCTCACATTACTATTGTTTATGCTATCAGGCACCAATTTACTTAATTTTTTTCCCAATTTTGTTAACACTTGTTTTTGCTGAATGTCAAGATAAAACAAGTCAAAAGGGAGGAGGTATTGACAATTCTAGACAACTACACTTAAAACGAAAACAAATGCATCATTTGTAAATATACTTATGTTTATATTGTATGTCATCTAGGACTTTTAAAATGTACTATTCTTATATGTCTAAGTTTCCTATAATATGCATCTAGAATTGAGGACTTTTAGAAAAAAATAGTTGCTTTTAATTTGCCTTTGAAAATATTAAATTAAAAATAAGGTAGCTAACTCCGTTTTCCACATTTATATCCAAACATTTAATTTTAGCAATTTTGCAGTCTCCCTAGAAAACTATCTACCATTTACTCTTTAAAAATGTAAGGAATATTTGACAAAGGCCATCTTTCAACTTTCCCTGAACTCTCTAATCATCTTTGCTTCTCTTCTATCCCCATTTGTCAGGACCTCTGAAGGAAGATTTTATCTTAAGTCTCACAAAGCATTTAGGAGAATATTTAAGCTTAAATTCTTTTAAAGCTCTTATTTTCAGGACAAACTGACATCGTATGTTTTGTATTCATGTATATATTTAAGATTTCAAACTATAGGCAAAATAGGGTTTCCTTTTCTATTAAATATATTTTAATTATTTAAAGTTATGAAAACTATCTAAGTGTTCACACTTTTCCCATTCTAATAATCACAGAAAATTTTACCCTGTGGTCAGATAGTATATACTTCGTGGAGGTTTTTCTTTTGTATACAAAAAATTCATGTATTTGCTTTAGTAGAACACGTGAAATGAAAATATGGTAAATATAGCATTAACAAATATATGTTGATTTATTTTCTATTTGCATTTTATGGTAATTATATTGAAAGAAAGCGTTCAAAATCTTCCAGTTAATTTCTTTTTCATTTGTATATTTGTGCCTTTTTATTTTCAAAATAAGTGACTTTTTAGTTCCACTGAATAATTTTTAACATGGGTCTACCAAATAAAGAAACATTTTTTGAAAGTTTTCCTCATAACCATAAATTTCATTTGCCTGAGCTCCAATTGGAGACTAAATGGATGACTGAACCTTATAACTCTAAACCCCCCACTGCTATACAATATGGCCACACAAGCGAGTGCACAAACCCATCTGATTCACTCTCAGTGCTAGAAATGTTTTAATGGTTTTCTTGGAATCTGAAAATGGAGCGTCCACAGATGATGCCTCTTACTTTAAACTTCATTATTATCTCCTTTACAAGATAATTCTTAAAAACTTACATGTTAAATTAACATGATGAAACCTTACAAAGCTATTTTGATTCTGTTGGTGAATAAAAATCCTTGGAGAAATGAAAATCTTGACGTATGCAGAAATACCTACAGATAACAGATACATTTTCAAAGTTTAAAAACATGTACTATTCATTTTAAAATGTGTGAAATGTGACTTAAATATAAAATATTATTTGCTTTAATTTGTTTCCAGATTAAAAAGTAAATGTTCGCCTATCTGTTTTAAATAGTAATCCTAGTGATTAAAACAGCAATTTGCTTGTTATCTCGATTAAAAATAATCTTTGTCAGTTAAGAACATATATAGTTTCTTCATTGACTCAGGTGATGTTTAAGTAAATTTATTAAAAAAATTATTTTCTCCTGCTCTGTTCAATTTCCATGCAAGCTAATTTGTCTCATATTCGGGGAAAAAGATCTAACCACTGGCCCCAAACTCTATCATATTCACTTCCTCGTGAATGCATCCCAGTAGACCCAGAGAGGACCAGGAGAGAGAGAAGATCCTTCATGGTAATCTCTCAATACCACAAGAAAAACAGATACCAAAAGCACATGTTGTACCGCCAGCATCATATGCATGCAAGTGAGAGCATATCAGTATTGTCTAATCAGTTGCAATTTTTTCCGGTTGAGAGTCAAATGAAATGCTTAAATGTGTTGAGTCATTGGAGTTAGAGACTAATTACAGCTAGATTTATGACTGTGCTAAAATAAAGCCAGTTAGAAAACAGACTAAATTCCCTGACAATACCAAGTCTGACTGATGACTCACCTTAAATTTGGGGAGCAACATTTATTCTCACTTCTTTGTCTAATTGACAGCTTGCCAGTATCCATTAAGTAGCTGTGAGGAAAGAGAGAAGCATTTCTCGGGTGCATGACAGGACAGTGGGATTGATTTGTGGCTTTTGACCATTCCTGGATGCTGTTATCTGGTTTAGTATAGAGACAGGTCTGTAACTGCTGATAATCACTGACTGTACCATCTCAGGGGTCATTTACTTAACCTAAGCATCTTCAGACCTGACAGCCTGAGGATAAACGTGATTCCCTTCCATTGCAGAACTCCGGCAGCAGAGCTTGGGCCTCCTCTCACAGTCTCCCTGGTGATTTATGGCCGTCTCCAAGGGTATATCCTCTGTGCTCAAGAACAAGTCTGTCCACTTCCATCTGCTTTGCTTTCCTCTTTCAAACCTGCTGCCTTCAAGTTTCTAAGGGAGAAATCATGCCACTACCACCCTTGCCAGTGACCTTGCTTCTTGTGCCCTGAGTACCTCAATTACCTCAATCAAAACACTGCCTCAGCATTTGCTGAACTTTTCTCTCTCCCCCTCCTTAAGTTTCCAGAGCCGGGCTGGGGAACAGACACTATTTCCCCTCTTGCACCTCTGCACCAATACTTCCATTGTCTGAAACCTCCTTCCTCTCATTTCCAAGCAATGCATCATAAAAAGGATGCACAGGGAGCATGTAATGAGAACAAAAACTCATTAGCCATTTGGATTCAGTGAGACAATCCAGTTTTGGGGAAGTTTATCCAGGAAGGTCACATTTAAATTGAGATCAGAGGGATGAAAAGGAGTCAGCCATGTGATAAGAGAGAGAATTTTGGGTCCGGGGTGATTAGAATGTGGGGCAGACGTATCCAAGGCAGAACGAGCTCACATATGAAGGCCCTGAGAAGGGGAGAATCAGAATCTGGTGTGTTTGAAGACAGGAAAGGGACAGTAGCTAGAATGTAGTGAATGCGAGAGATAGGAAGAGATGGAGGCTGTAGATACAAACTATCCCAGATCTTATAAGTCGTACTGAGAAGTCTAGATTTTATGTATAGGCTTGTGGGAAGATATTGAAGTTTTATATGAAGGGATTATCATTGTCCTATTTATGTCATTTATGATTTGTAACCAAAAATATGCAAGAAACTGAAAAAAAGGAACAATGGAATGGTGGTGGTGATTTTGGTCATGAAATGAGCATATATCCATTTTCACAATGTTAAAAGATTCATTATTTTAAATTTTAATGTAAATTTGGATATGCATGAACTTCTGAATATCAAATTTTGTTGGGGAATATTGCTAACAGCGGGATTTATTGCATGGATGCAGCTCACTAATGGGAAACATCGAGATACCTTTTGACTTAATGCATGCACGTTTTATCTTCCTGGAATGCTGTGAGAAGGAATTGCTAGATAATGTCCATGAAACCCTTTTAGTTTCTTTAAAGAAACTAACTCTGTACACAAATTGTAACTGGTAGGTCTTGACAGCTTCTGAAGTCATCGCTCAAAAGTGAGTGTGGAATTTACTTATTGAAATGGACTCAGATTCAGTCAAGTTCTAAAAAGCACTTGCTTTCATAGATTTCTTCAAAAAACAAGGAATCTTTACTTTAGATTGTCAAGTGTTTATCCCAGAGCAGAGAGATTTTAAGTCTGACTATATTTTGTTTTGAAAAAATAAACTATATTTATAACTGTGCTATATAAAATGACTCATACTAAAAAGGAATCCCATTCTATTGGTGCCTTTATATGTCTGCCTGTAGCATGACAACCATCCATTTGTTTAAGGTCCTCAGATCCTCAGTGCATGCTGTAATAGTAGATGTTTTAGGTGAAACTTTCATTTTATGTTAGCGTCTTCAGATAACAGACCATCGCCACAAATACAGTAGACACTCAGTACAAAATTTCACTGTTTTTTTCATACTTTTATTTTTTTCAAGTGTTTTGTTCAGACTGTTACCACTTATGCCAATTTCTTTTGACTTGAAGCAATCAAGTCCAGTGCTTTTTTCCTCTCTGAAAATATCTCCCTCCTCCTCCATTAGTCTTATACTTATTCACAAAGGACTATTCCAATATCGGATGCTATTGTCTGTGTTTCTTCCTGGAACAAGTGTTAATCAATCTCTTTGGGTTTGTATTACACTGGGGAGGGGAGGAAGAGAATGAGTAGCTGTCTAGGGAGTTAACCTCATCTCTACGGAGTTAGCCCCATCTCTACAGGGGAGTGGGCAGATGCTCTATATGAAAAGCTTTTGAAAAGGGAAACGGAGCGGCCCCTTCCCCAGGGCTTCCTCAGTGTTAGGACTTCATTACTTTAGTTCCTCTGGCATTTGTCCTTCTGAGGCCACTCAATTGGATGGGGAGCTTTTGCTCTTGTTCATATTTTGGTATATTATCTTGTACTCTCCAGAAAATACGCTTGGATTAAGATACATGCTTTCTCTGAAACCACCGAAGTATGTAATACACTCCAAATAAAAAGGGAAATGAAGAGACAATATAATTTATAAAAACAACCTAACAGCAACACCCTGTGAGATGTGTGTTTAAAAAAAAAAAATCCACATAGTCTTATAGAGTTCCTATTAAGGAGTCTTTCTATTGAGCATGGCTTAGAGATATGGAAAATAGTTCTTATTTTTTTAATGTATTTACCTTTAAGTAGGGAAGCTTTCAAGGAAGTTTACTTACCTATTTATGTGACGGATTATATTACTCAGGTAGACTATAAATATGAGCCTAAAACAATTTCTAAAAATTGTATAGAATGTTAAAACTAAAAGAAGAAAAGATGATTCAACAATACTTCAGTTGAATCTAGCAAATTAGCCTTTCTACTGTGTGGAAAGTTTTCAAAAAGTAAAAATAACTTTCACGCAAAAGTAAAATAAATACATTTCAAAGATTTTATTCAACTAATTAATATGGGAATCAGTAATCTGGTAAGACTGGTTCAAAGGAGAATTTGAGGAATAAAGATTTATAGAAACAGTGAGTCAAAGGAATTCTGAAATGAATTGGCTAATAGACACAGAACTAGTTAACATTTTACTGGCCAATGAGCTGAAGCCTTTTGAATTATGTTTTCTACCAGACAAAAGTCTACAGATTAACATACACTTTCAAGGTGTTTGGACTCTAATCAAAAAGTTAGTAGTAAAGTCTAACTCAAATGTTTTTTCTTAGATAATTTAATAATCATTGGGTGAGCCTGTGAAACATAACATTTAAAGGACGTGTAGTAGTCCTCTTTATTCCCAAGTTTTTAATAATTTTTCTCATGAGTGCAAGTGTTATGAAACTTTTAAATGATAACAATAGAGAAGTCACAAAGGCCCCCAAAACCACCTCCAAGAAAGCATTCTAGTCTATGATGTGTGTGTGCATGTATATGTTCACTCATGTGTTTGTTACCCCACAAAGTTGGGGTTCTCTTGCTCAATGCACATAAAGAGCCAATTATTACAGCACCAGCCTGTGAGAAAAGAGTACAGCTTTATTGTGAGATTCTGCAAAGAGACAGGAGGCATATGCTCTCACATCTGTCTCCCTGATCCAGAGCTTAGGGCAAAATTTACAGGATGAAGGGCAGGGCAGTCCGAAGTGTGGAGATAGATGATTGGAGGTAGGGAGAAGTGAGGTGTAATTGATGATCTGTGTAAGTGCAGTCAAGCTTCATGGCTTTTCATAGGACGCGTGTTCACAAAATGATGGTGTTAGTATGATCTAAGGGTGGGGTTTTCAGCCTCTTGACATCAAAAAGCTCACTCATCCAGCATTTGTGCAGGCCCAGTTGATGGGTTGGTGGTCTCAACCAGCCTGAACTGGACAAACGGGAGCTCTCGGTTCCTGAAAGATGACTCTTAATTACTCAGTTGGTAAGACGGGGTCAGTCGAACTGGTCCTAGTGGGTTACCTATTTGTGCATATGTACATTAACCAACCAAACATTGCTGAGAGACTGTTATTAACTGATTTTAGAGCAAGTGGTATGCTCTAGAGAGAGAATGGGAGAATGAAATAGTGTGATAACAATCACCTGCATTGTATACAATCTTTTTTCTTTTTCTAAACCCTTTAATAGAAGTCAGTTAGAAGATAGCAGTTTCTGGGAAATGTATCAAGATTTAAAATCAAATTCAGAAGGAACTAGAGACTTGTGAGTAGATGTTAAATGGAGAAAGTTTTTTCTTTGATAGTTCTTGTACTTATTTGAATCATGCTTATAGAAGTTCCCACCTAACTGTTAAACTTTACATTACTGCTGAAAGACACAGGGATGCAGGCTGTGAAGGAATTCCACGAAAATCTTAATGGTTTAGAGGATACAAATATTTTCTCGTTTGCTTGAAATTCCAACCATTAAAGTAAACATTGGTAGACAGTTTCAACATAAATAACACCCTGGTATGCGTAGATGACTAAACGCACACCCACGTGTGTCCACGTGTGCTTTGAGAGGCCATGTGGCATCCACATGTGCTGTGAGAGGCGTGTGGCCTGGTAGTTCAGAGCATAGCTTCTGGAACGAAGCCTCCTGCTTCCATTTCCTGCAAGCTCAGAGAATTGGGGTAAATTAGTTATGTCTGTAGAGTGGGTCTCATCCTAGTACCTATGTCCTAAGGTTATGGGAAAGCTCCTAGGGAGTATCTAACAAGTAGTAAATCTTCAAAAGATATTAGCTACCGTTATCTAGCCTACCATTATTTGTAGCCCAGACACTTTCCGTTTAAACGTTGTTTATACTCATTCAGTTTTGTAATTCTAAAAGACCAGTCTTGGTTGTTAAGTACTTTAAGTTCTGTTCATTCCTTCTTTATCCAGATTCCTAAGCTGCTGTGAGAGTTCCATATATAACAGTGGGAATGAAAATGGACCATCTGTAATGGGATTTGGCAGCTTCTTCTGCAAGGGAGTAAGGGCTGAGGGTGGAGGCCACTCTTGCTGCCTCAGATGATAGAGGCACAGCGATTGGGGCTTTTCTGGAAGCATGTGCTCTCAGGAAAGCTGATTACCTTTTTATTTTCTGCAGAGAAAAGGTTCTTTTCACAGAAAAAGGAAACTTACCAGCCAATGCATTTGTAAAATTTTACAACAGCAGATGAAGAGCCACTTTTAATCTCTATAAATCACCCAAAGAGCTTATTTATAAAATTCAAATTCCTATTGGCTCACCCTCAAAGATTCTGATTCAGTAGTTAAGGGACAAAGCCTGCGAGTCTGCACTTCAGGTCATACCTGTACACATTGTTCTTCATGCTCTATAATTAGCCCTGCAGAAAAGGCAGATAAATAGAAAAAAATGTGATATAAAAATTTAGTACCAAACCTTTTTCCTATTATACAACACATTGTGATATCTTTTGGGGACAATAGTATTTCTTTTTACTTGGATCTGACTTCTAATTTCTGTTATAAATCACTGAGGAATTCCTACTTAAAAACAATTAAATTGAATTAACTTTTCAGTAACTCTTGATTTTCTGTTTTCTCCACTGATGTATTGTACACATTTATTTATTCATTTTTTCCTGGCATTATTTTCTAGGCACTGGGCAAATCACTGTAGAAGATAAAGATGAATATGTCGTCCCTTCTTTTAGGAACTTACAGTCGAGTAGAAGACATTCACCTATAGCAATAATCTCAAAACACGGCAGTTTATGCTGAAATAGATCCGTGCAGGAAGTGTTTAGGGCAGCACATAGGAGAGAGAGATTAGCTCTGATGGAGAATATCATGCAAAAATCATAGAAGAGGTAGTCATTCAATGAGTATTTACAAAGCACTTGCTAGGTGCATGCGCTGTTCTAGGATCTAAGGATAGGGTGTTGAAGGAGACTTTTAGATTACTCCTCTCAGATCCCTTCTCTTCCAGTATGTGTGGGGGATAAGAATTTGCCACCCCACAATGTATCTCTTTGGCTTGATTGTTTTTAGGAACAAAAGACTCAGAAAGAAACTTTGACCTTCCCCCTAACTGCCTGAAAGAATTTAAGACAGAAGACCTGTCCCCGGAAGGAGCTGTCACCATAGATAGCCCTAGGTATGACAGACGGGAAGGCATCATGGCCCAGCAAACACTTGTTTATCAAACATTTGCTTTTCCATCTCCATGTAAATTGCCTTCCTCCCCTTTGAAGTCTCAAACCACTACCCCCAACATCCTCCTTTGTCTTTAGCCGAAGGTAGTATTTAAGGTGGTGGCTTTAGCCATTTTGGCAAGTTACTCAGTTTTCCTGGGTTTCTCCCATGTATACATGCTATTCAATTTATTGACTTTCTCCTGTTACTCTGTCTCATGTCAATTTAATTCTTAGACCTGCCAGAAGAGCTACGAGGGTGGAGGAATAGTTCCTCCCCTATGTGGGCATTTGAGCTGGCCTTAGAAAAAGTCATTAAGGAAATTGGTGTGGAAACTGAAGCAGTTCTTATCACTCAGTTTGCTTGCTTTTGTTTGTATTTTTGTTTAATGCAGCACAATGTAAGAAGACATCCTCCAAAGTTTAGGGGCAGACACACTCTGGTTGGCATTCCTGGAGCCAGGAGCCAGGTTCTCCCATCACTGCATCAACCCAGAAAGGCCCCTCTAGGTAGATTTCTACCACTCTCTGGCTAATCAATTATCAGTTTGCTGCTTCTCTCACTAGGCTTTCACACCTTAGAGCTGTGATATAGTGTAAATATAACTCCAGCATCTTGATCCAAAGCACCTGATTCGTATTTTTTTACAGGTTCAATTGAAATCAGATTGAACATTACAGGTTATAAGATGTGCAAAATTCATAATGACCTCCTTTAAAAAAATGTGCAGAAATGAGATTATTAAGGCACATTCCAGAGATCTTTTTGAGAATATCTGTATATTGGAAAATTTGGCTGAGAAGCAACCTTTTGCTTAATGCATTTTTTTTCTTTTGAAAATGAAGAACTAAAAATACTTAAAGATGCGGAGCAGAAACCTGTCTCTAGTGATCCTCTCTTAATTAATGTGGTGCTCTATGTAGAGAAAAGGGACAATTGCAAGAGTCCTTTAATAATAAGCCAAGGACCTCAGGTAATTATGGCGGGAAGATTTTCAAGACACAAAATACCCTGCAAAATTTGACCTCTTATTTTGATTCAGGCGTTTTTTTAATAAAAATGTTTCTCTCATGTTGATGTTTATGCTTCACAAAGTCAGCCTAATGTCAGATGGATCCCTGGAAGTCAAAACACTGCTGAATTCACAGTTGAAGGATTTTAATTGTCAGGCTTTTAAAATTCTGTACAGTAGTCCCCCCTTAACCATGGTTTTGCTCTCTGTGGTTTTAGTTACCTGCGGTCAACTGCAGTCTGAAAATATTAAATGGAAAATTCCAGAAATAAACAATTCATAAGTTTTAAATTGCATGCCCTTCTGAGTAGTGTGATGAAATTTTGTGCCATCGAGTTCTGTCCCACCTGGGATGTGAATCATCCTTTTGTCTGGCGTATCCACACTGTGGATACCGCACTACCCACCCATTAGTCACGTGGTAGCTGTGCTGGTTGTCAGATCACCTCTCGTGATATGGCAGTGCCTGCATTCAGGAAACCTTGTTTTAGTTAATGATGTCCCCAAAGTGCAAGAGTAGCGATGCTGGCAATTCAAATATGCCGAAAGAAAAGTGTAAAGTGCTTCCTTTAAGTTGAAAAGGTGAAAGTTCTCAACTTAAGAAGGAAAAAAAAGTGTATGTTGAGGTTGCTAAGGTCTGTGGTAACTTTTATTACAGTATATTGTTATAATTGTTCTATTTTATTATTATTGTTAATCTCTTACTGTGCCTACGATTAAACTTTATCATAGGTATGTAGATATAGGAAGAAACATAGCATATATGGGGTTCAGTACTTATCCACAGTTTCAAGCATCCACTGGGGGTCTTGAAATGTAACCCCTGTGGATAAGAGGGGGCCGCTCCAGTGAAAATAAGAGGACTGAATGAAAAGAAAATCAAGAAATGCTTGTTAGAAATAGAGAAATGTGGAGTGGAATAATAAAAACATATTCAAAATAAGAAGTAGTAACTCGGCAAAGAAAAAAATAGTATCAGACAATAATATGTTCAATTTGTAAAGATGATCATTAATTAGTGGCATCGCTGTGGGAAACATGAGAGAAAATGCTGAACCATCATATCCATGAATATTAAAACCAGCCATTAGCAAGACCTCTCTTTTGCTTCATTTCATAATTGATAGTCCAAGTAATATTCAATTTTCTCCCATTGCAATAAAAAAAAACTTGAGCCTTCGAGTGAATTTTTGGACTTTATAAATTCAGTCAGTCAGAAACTGCATGAAAATACTTTATTTTTGTTAAAAGCCAGCTTGCCCTCATGATCTTTCTAAAACGTTAAAAAATCTTCCATCAGCCCTCTCATTGACTTGAATAATGGCAGTGTTTTCTGAAAATGATAAACTGTATCTCCTTGGTGTGCCTCAAGATAGAGTGTATAAACCGTCCTTAGAGATTGAGCTCTCACTTCTAAATTGTCCTTTGTGAGACCAAGCAAGGACACTGCTTTGTATTAAGCAGCCACAACATTAAGCATAGGCAGACGCAACACTGTATTTTCTAAATACCTTATATTCTTTTTAAAATGACTGACACATAAATTAGATTATAAGTAGATAAATGCATAGATGTTATATTTTCAGCTTCTGTCTTTTTTTCCTGTTATTTCCCTATTTGGGCAGCCTTTTCTCTCAGGTGCCTTGCACTCCACAGCGGTGTGTGTTCACACTAACAAGGCAGTCAGCTCACCTGCCAGAAATAGCTGTGACATTTAAGGAGAGGACCAGAGGAGAGAGCGATGCTTAACACCCAGGGCTGAGGAGCTAAGAGTGAAATTGGGACGGCAGTTAGAGAGAGACAAAGGGGTAATGGATGTGCAGGTTCATCTTTAAATATTTTATGGAAATGATTTCGGTTCTGAAGATGATTAAAATCAACCCATGTCAATCTTCTTCATTAATTTATTAACTCGTTCAATACATGTTGTGCTAGGACGTGAAGAAAATAAAACGGAAGGTCTAAGCTTTCACATTTAGACCCTCAGCTGAATACTTTCTTACAACAGCTGTGTGTAACGGGTGGGGATGTGTGTTTGGAAAGTCTCCTCTTACAAGTATGCAGAGGAAATATAAATAACCTGTCAAATTATAATAATTTATCAGTAGTGCATTAAAAGTGGCTTCAAGTTTCTTAACTAGTGGGACTCTTTATGTCATGCTGCCTTTTTCCTGAAATAACATCTTTATATTTTTCTTTTGATGGAAACAATTATTTAGTTGATCATTGTGGTCCAAACAATGGAAACAATTATTTAGTTGATCACAGTTGCTCCAAGGAACTCTATGAATTCCTTTGATGTGCTGGGTCCCCTGTCCCAGGGGAAAGGAAACGATGGGTGGGAATCACTTTTATCTATTTATAGAGATTTTTTAAAAAATTGCATATGAAGAAGTGGTTATTTTCTACTTGGTAATAATTATGCTGTGATGATGATACAAAGGTTTAAAATGATTGGATTGTCCAATCTGGGCAAGAATTGTTATGCTACAGTAACAATCATAGAGAAGCTCCAACCTGCTATTTTCTGGGCATAAGCACGTGAGGACACCAGCACAGTTCCACCACCTGGCTTTTGTTTTGTTTTGTTTGGAACATTCAGTGGTTGTCGAATGTTCCACTTGCCTAGGAAAATTCGACAGAGGCAGCCATTCTTTCCCAGGTTAAATTTGCTGAGCCCACCAGGAAAGTAAATTGTGTGCACTGGCTTTTCTGCTTGAGTGGACTTTCTAATAAAATCATCTTTGTCCTGCCTACGTCTTGGTTTCCATAGAGATGGGATGCATGAGTACTCCACACCAAATTATGTTTTGAGTTGTGAAAAATGGGATAGGAAAAGCCACAGCTAAGAGGAGAATGCCAGCACTGGGAAAGTTAGGGCCAGAGACGACTGAATCATTTCCTAGATTTAACTTTCAGAGATATCAAAATTAAACAAAAGTCAGAGGAATCTAAAATGAGGATAAGCAAAACAACCAAAGTTTGTATAGAAGAAAGGTGTGAAACAAATACAACATTCAGAATAATTAATATAGACTTGAATTGATTTTAATCTCAAAAATCAAATTTCAATTTTATTCTCATTTTAAAACACATTATGCACAGTCTCCTTTAGATATGTCAATTTTATGTCAAAGTGACTTTTTTCTTGTTTCCAAATACTTGGAATTGAAAATTTTTGATTGTATGATTTAGGAATTTGGTAGAATAGAAGGTTTTATATACAAATACGGTATTATATATGTACTTTAGACTAGGCTTTTGTTAATGTAAAGTAACCAGGCCGCCCAAATTCTTTGTTTACAAACTAGCTGTGAGGCCTGGAGAGTCGCCCTAGAGGGAACTCTGGCAGTAGAATTCTCGAGGTGGTGGTGTTTTTTCTTTATCTATTGAACACTATTACATTGTCGCCGTATAACACTTCACAATGAACTCAGTCCACGTGAAAGCTTCAAGACGTAGGCTAAATCCTTTGCCTGCAAAAGAAAAATCAGGATGATGGGCTGGTTGATTCAACTAAAAAGTGACGATACTCAACATTCCACTTGGCACTCACCTCTTCTCAGCATTCATTTTATTTCCTCCTAATTGATATTTTATCTTATTTTTCAGAAAGTCCATTATGAAACTTTTCCACTGCCCTTAAGACCACCACGAGACCACAGAGATTAAAAACTTACTTTTAGTCTAAGACTGATATGGTTTTGAACCCAGCTTGACTGTTAATCATATTTGTGAGTTTAGGCAAAAATGTGTCTCTGACATTCATGTTTATCCTCAATAAAATGAGATGATTAACTACTTTACAAGATAAGTCAATAAATAAATCTAAGTTCTCTCCTCTGCCTTTCCCAGTCCTAGAACCTTCTTCTTATGACTTCATTACCTATTCTACTGAGAACATAGACTCTGTGTCGCAGGCTCCTTTCACTTCTCTCGTCTCCATCTACAGCTGCAGCATGTCCCGCCGCCTCCCACAGGAAACCTCACCTGCCTGCGGCCCTTTCCCTCTCATTTGAGAAGCTGCTCTATCAACCAATCCCTCTCTGCTGTGTATTGCCAAATTCTACTCCCACTGGAATCAGTAACAAGTTTCTCCATTTCTTCATCAAGAAAAGCAAAACAAACAAAAACAATGAAAAAGCCTACTCATCACAAATCCCATCACCCTCAAAACTAATTGTCCCAACAACAACTTTGTCTGCTCACAACTTTGCAAAATCTTGTCCACCATTGTGGCCTCCTACGGTCTTGCTTATTCCTTTATCCCCTGAAATATGACTTCTTCCTCTGTCTTTTTCTGGACTATTCAACAAACAAACATCTATTAAACATGCATGTATCCCCCACGCATAAAATACTTAGTGCTGAAAGTGCACGTGGGCAGCTCTCTGCCTCATTTGCTTTTCTCAGTGCTTGAAACACCAGTAGCAGCACCAAGCTGTTAGTAAGAGGCCTTTTGCATTTAGCCTCTGAAACACTGTTACTTCCTGTTTTTCATCTTCCATCTCTTTGCCTTTGCTTTTCCCTCCTTTTCCTGCCTTGCCTCCTAACTAAGAAGGTTCTTCAGGTGATGCCGTACTGTTTTCCTTCACTTGCCTCTTTTTCTCTTAGTTTTGTGAACTCTAATGAGGTCCTCAAATACCTCTATGGAGTAAATATTCAAAGTATATCTATATTTATGAAATCTCCACTCTAGTCTCATTTTCAGCATTTATTTATGGAAGCGCCTGAGACTCAACATAAGAAAAAGGGACTTTGCCCCTAAAATCTACTTTATTTTCTTTTTCTCTATTGCTAATAATATTCCCCATCTTTCTAGTCAGTGAAACTCAAAACCTAATCATTTTTACCTGTTGTCCTTGTGTCATCTGTCCACATTCAAGTAGTGTTGGGAGACCCAGGGTCTTGCATTTCTTCACATTTTGCAAGCAAGGCACTAACTACCTTTTGTTTAAGACTATATTTCAAGGACTTTTGTATAGTCCACAGCCTTGGAAGGTAAAAATAGTTTCTCCCTCTAAAGCAAAGGGCAGGTATGCTTACAGCCTTGGTGAGAGATAATGTCTCTTTCTGGAGCAAGGGAAAGACATGTTTAGTGCCTGTTATAAAAGATTCAGGTTCCCTAGCATGGACTCCTCTTCAACACACTGGCTGTGTAGGCTTCACCTGAAGTTCCCTGAGGGAAGTGGGGCTTGGGGGAATCAGCTCAAGAAAATGATGATACTCTGGCTACTGCTGTTATCATGAACAATAAAGTCATTTGTCTCCGACCCAGGACACTTGCGTCTTTGGCCAGTATCCGTAAAACTGTGGCAGGCTAACTTGTTATCTTGTAAGTAGAATAAAATCTCAGACTTAGCATGGTTTTTGAACAACAGTTGCTAAATTCTGTGCATTCAACTTCTATATCATCTTACAAAATCAATCACTTTGCTCCATTTCCACTCCCATTCCTCTAGTCACATCATTATGTCTCTCTGGATTGTTGTTGTGACTAATCCCCTACATGATCCACCCATCTCTGCTTCTCTTCCTTCCAAAGTGTTATGTGCATCATTGCCAGAACATTCTTCCTAAAACAAAATTGTGCTATATAACTTTTTGGCATTCTGCACAGAACAGTTCAAATGTTCCAACTGCACTGAATAGTTTTCAGGGCACTCATCTATGCCCACATCCTATGCTCCAACCATACAAATCACATCCAACCACTACCTTTTTGTCCATGTGTTCTCTCTCTGAAGTTCCCAGTCTGACCAAGATTTTCAGACCTTCTTCTAATGATGTTTCCTCTAGCCAGAAGTAATCTCATCCCATTCTGAACATTTTACATTTACCTTCCTATTGCCCTGTATCACATTTACTACCTTGTGTTTTACTTGCTTTTACGTATCTCTTATTATCTATCTAGACTTGAGTTTGCTTGAGGTAAAGGGACCGTGTCTTATATAATGTTGTACATTCTACAATATAATGCACTATGTGTAACAAGTATGTTTATTGGATTTATACTGCTAATTACTTTCTTTTGATTAGTTGAGTATGTTGGTATTGGCAATAAGCTTGCATATTTGGCAGCAAAATTTATGGAACCTCTATCTCTGAAGTAGAGAAACAACATTTTCTGTATCATAGTTTTATTATAACTTCAAAGTGCTTATTGATAAATAATTCACAAAAATCATCATTATTATGTCAATTCTCAGTACAAAAGAATGTTAATTCTATATTTGCCTCCCAAAATCTTATAACTCCTTAAAGCCAAACATATTGCATATTTTTGGATGCAGGTCACAGTGCTACCAGTTATTGTGACTTATTGTCATAAATCCTACTGTTACGCTATTGGTATTTGCTGTTTCTAAGATCTCAGCGTTCTATATTTTTCCTCTGTGTTCTGTTTCTTATGTTAAGGCTGTAGTTGACTGACAGAGCAGTCTAGAGTTTCACAGGTACACTACTGACCCTTTTGTGAGGTTGACCCAAGAGGCTACAAGAGAAGGGTCATGACTTGTAATATATATCTTGTTTTACTTCAATTTTGGGAAGGTAATTATTATATCCTTGCAGGGATAAGAGATGCTTCTTTTTGAGTGTTACAGATATCAAAAAAGGTATGTTCATCTTCAAATACTGGCACTGTGAATATTTCTCACCCCCAGTACAGTCTAAATATAGCTTTGCTTCTGCTTGTAGGTCTTCAGTTAAAAATGATTAGAACACTGCACTTGTAGCATTTGCTTCTTATCTATGTCACTAGGATGTGCTCAGGATACAACAATGCCTATCTGTCATTTAGTACTAAGTGTTTTCACCGTATTCTGGGCAGCTGAAGGAAAGAGACCAAAGAGGAGGACTTGTGGCCCGGTTAGAGAAAGGCAAAACACGAGGTTCATTGGAGAGTCAAATGTAGCTAATCAATGAAATAAGGCAAAAGCTCCCATTCTTAAAACAGTTTTTTTTGTTTCAATATTTTCTAAGAAAAGCTTTTATAAAAATTAGCATGCTCACATACCACAACTAGAAGGACCCACAACGAAGAATATACAACTATGTACCAGGGGGCTTTGGGGAGAAAAAGGAAAAAGTAAAATCTTTAAAAAAAAAATGCTTGCTTTGGCAACAGATGTACTAAAACTGGAACGATACAGAGAAGATTAGCCTGGCCTCTATGTAAGGAAGACACACAAATTTGTGAAGCATTCCATATTTTTACATATTATTTCTCATCAACTATATTTTAATGAAAATAAAGAAAAAAGCTAAAATAAAATTAGCAATAAGATGAAAATATAACAACAGTGGGTGATATGTATTGAGACAGTATATGCATTTATTGGGATACTTAGATAACAAAAATAAAGTGCTCAAGACAGTCTAAGGCCTAGTAGATGCTCAGTAAATATTTGGTATTATTATGACTGTGCACTGGTCGTTATAGGCTGTTTTATGTATTCATCTCATTTAACACAACAACAGTCTGAGAAAGGTTTTATTACCATTTTCCAGTTGAGCCATCTAAATTGCTCACAATCTCACAGATACTATCTGCCACTAGGTCAATTGGCCACCAAATCCCATGCTTTTAAAAGCATATTTTCTCAAGGTCTTCCAAACAACAAATAGTGTATACAATTGTCGGAGGGAGGGAACTATGAAACAAAGATTTAGAGTGCTTGTGGAACCACAGTTTTAGTTCCTCAACAGATTTGGAATCATCCTTGATAATGGTTTCTAATGCACACACACACCCAACCCAACTACTGCAACCGTAGAGAGAGTTGCAGCATCGTAAATACAGAATATTGTGTATATTTGTTTCTTTCCCTCTGATACAGAAATCAGGAGTCCCCACTCAATAAAAACCGAAGGGAGATATAAATGAACCAAATTAAAGAAGGGAGAATGGTTGAAAAAATTAAACACAGAACTCTGTATTACTTTATTCAGTTCAATAATGTAATCCCGAAATAATGGATGCTTTAAAAGTAATTAAAAGAACACAAATAACATTTAGTACTTAAAGAAAGAAAAAAGATAACACTAGACAAAGCAGAGGTTGTTCGTTTGTTGTGATGAAGAAATCATCTTTTATTCCCCTTCAAATTCTCTGTGGAATAAGATAGGGTAAATAAACAAATAAACATCATGACTAAGTGTAACATCCATCCATGGACTTAATGGACCATTACGTTTTAGTGTGATAATCAAAATGAACTTGGTGCTGGAGAGAGATTACCGTTTCCAGTGGTGAGCTAAGGAAGATAACTCCTGTGACCCAAGCAAAAGCTTTATTAATTGGTCAAAAGGAGTGCAGAAAGAAACTCAAGTGATGACATTTCAATCTAGTCTAAAGAATTGTAGTTTCTGTGCCATGTATTTAAGGAAAAAAATGACCAATTTATTTCTGACAATTTTATCATCTTTATTCTGTTAGAACACACTCTAATGAAAAGGTCTAAACCAGAAAAATGTTCTGCATTGAATTCATAATAAGCCATTTTTCCCTATAACAAAAAGTTAATCAACCTAGTGTTTGCAGATTTAATAACCATGTGGTAAAAAATATATTCTGTCTGGTTTTTCCCTTGTAACTATATCACATATATGCAATTCTTTTAGCCTCTTATTTTTTTCTGATAAAAATAGCAACAAACTTCTAAGTAGTAATAGAGATAGCTCGGATATTTAATCATAAAATATTTTACATTGCATTTTGAGAGTATTAATTTTTTGAAATTTAATTTCATCTTGTGTAAGCAGCTCAACTTAATGTTTTAGTATATAAGAGGTTTTTTTCAAGAAGCTTGACAAATTATGTTGCATAATACAGCCAAGAGTTTGACTCTGGAGCTAGACTGCCTATTTCTGCTCATTCATTGATAAAATAGAGAATTAGTAATAGTAACATCCTCACAGAATTTTTTTTTTTCTGAGGAAGACTCGCCCTAAACTAACATCCATTGCCAATCTTCCTCTTTTATTGTATGTGAGCTGCCATCACAGCGGCCACTGATGAGTGGTTGAGGTCCACACCCGGGAACATAACTCCAGGCCACCGAAGAGGGGTGTGCTGAACTTAACCACTAGGCTACCGGGGCTGGCCCTGAAATTATTTTTTAGGATCAAATAATGCATGTGAAACTCTTGGAACAGTACCAAATAGAGAGTAAGGCCTAAATAAATCTTAACTATCATTGTTACTCCGTGTCAGAGTAAGACAGAAAATTAAGCATTTTAGTAATATTTCATTTGAATGACCTTCTTAGAATACATCCAGCCCATTCTTTTTCATGATAATCTGGTAAGCAGTTTCCCCTTTATCTCAGATTGTTGAGACATGGATACAGGTATTCAGAGTAACCAAAAGCGAGTAACAACCACAACTTGTGTGACCAAGCTTAACAATGAAAGAATTTACAGAGCAGAATAATTGCAACAGCTATTGAAATTGACTACTGCGGTCTGTGGGGCATTGCTCCTCAGTGCCTCCTGTCTGTCATACATGCTAAACAAAGATATTTCAACTTGAAGGCTCGGATCCACTTGAAGAGTTTTCCTTCCCGATCTTGAAAGCCCTTTACACTTGACTGGCATCTGTACCCAGCGATAAGGAGACTCCTGGAACCTCAGGTTACCAGATTCGCCTGAATGTCCTTGTTCCTGCTTTGACTTTATATACCCTTTCCTAGTCTTTACTCTCTTAGATGAAGAAGATACATCTTTATCTTGCTCTTTAAGATTCTTCTCCTGGGTTTCATATCCACTAGCCTGGAAGCTATTGCCTTCACTCTTAGAGCCCTGTAAGTCCTATCCACCCTTTTGTGTATGAGCAGTTTGTTTTGCCTGAAGTATTTTCTCCCAGTCAGATATTAAGACCAGTTTCCTACCTCTTTTTGAAAGCCAACACCTGGGCTTTGACTCACTAAGATCTTGACAGCAAATTTCCTCTTCCCAGGAGCCTTTCAGCATTCACTAAATTCCCTAAAATACAGAAGCAGGCTCTCTATCTCTTTCTTTGTCAAAGCCTACACTCCCCACTGATTCCTCACCTAGTTGCTAGTTTTAATACTTGCCTCCATATGTCAATGCATTTGCAAAGCTGAAATGACTGGCTGCTTCCGAGCTCAAGACAAGAGTAGCTCTTTCTCAGGTTGACCCACTTCTATTCTGATGTCTTATTCAATCACTCCCCAAGGGGCTGATCTTCAAGAATCCTATCTAGGCAAACTTGAAATAATCAACTTTAAATATATATTTAAACATATAGAGTAGTGGTTTTTTTCATTAATGGAAGAGGAGGATTAATATTTAGACATTAAAACTGAAAATAGTTTATTCCCAGACTTCCCATTGTATGTTAGTATTTGTAACTAGTTCTATATTCCATGTGACAGGAAAAACAGCTGGCAATGTTACTCTGCTCTGAAGTCTTATTAGGTGAGTCAGCTAATTACATGGCACTGTCAGAAATATGGCAGTCACTGAGCTGCTTGTTATGCTTACCAAAGAGAATGAGGATTTAAGATAAACTACTACTTCTTTACTATATAACGAAAATTTCTTCTATAAAGTGATTTCACACTGATTCCTGATTTATAGACTAGTTATTTTGTAATTTATGGTGGAATGTATTTAAAACTGGATTTGAGGCTAATAGTGATAAATAGCATCCAAAAATAACTCCAAAATAGATTTCATGTATTGACTTTACTCTCTCCTCCACTTCCAAACCTTTTCAAAGCAGTCAAATAAACTAGTTTTCATTTCACCTGTTCCCTTCATCCTTCTTTCTCTCTGAGGGGCTTACCAAGACTAAAGAAATAGTTAGAAAGGCAAAAGGCAAGCAAATGAGTAATATGCTAATAGATTATCCAAAGTAGAGCATGAATGGATCTAAATACATATTATTTCTATGTAAGAGTGTTTCTCTAAAAGTATCACTTAATTAAAATAAATTTGCATTTTCAATCGGAAAAGGTTCCTTGTCGGTATGAACTATATATAGTACAATGTCTTTACTATATGACTTATGGTGTTCATCAGTTTGACTTTTCCCAAGTGATTCAGATGGTTGATGACATAGTAAGTTGTAAATTTGCTAGACACAATCTGAGTAGATGTGCAACACAGCTGATGAAGAGAGTAGGTCACTTCACCAATAAGAAAGCCTAGCAGGAGCCACATCTTCACTCAGCCTTCTTGCTAGGTTTTGCTTATTGTGGCATAAGTAATTTGTAATGAAAATCATATGCTATAATTGCCCTTTCTAATTAGGGGATTCAAGATGGTCTCAGAAGGTAGCCCCAGAGATAATCAGTGGCTCAGTGTAGTGTGTGTATGTCTGTGTATGTGTTGGTTACACCAGAACATGTCAATTTTCATGGTTTCTCATGTCATAGCATTTAATTACTACAATGCATTTACACACTCTTCATAGCCTGTGACTAATAAATATGGCCATTATACTATTTTTATTTCCTATACATAATATTAAGACAAAATATATTGGTATTTCTGAACTACATATATTGTTTTGGTTTAAAAGTTAAATGACATTGTCCAAAGTTTTAAAACTTTGTTCAACTTCTTTTCCTTATAAAATTCCTTAGCCGTTTAAAAAAAATTAAAATTAACCTGATTTTGAATCAGATGCCCTTGACCCCCCACCCCAAATGGCATCATTAGAACACTAAGAATTGACAACAAAAGATTGACTATATGGAATATATCTTAACCTTACTTTTAAACAAGATTCTCATGCCTGCTAACTTCATTTTTTTAGTTTTTAGTTTTTTAGTTTTATAGTTTTCCAATAAACTAAAAATTTTTTAGTTTTTCTCTTAGTGGGATACACTATTATGCTATCTACACACATATCATATCCTCTCCCTTTAAAGATGGAAAGTACATGATATGCACATTTTTAAAAAGTCTATGCTGTTTTCACTTAAACAGGAGTTCTGAGCTTGATTTCATATCAGAAACACTGGATTCTTTAAGATGAATGCTAAGTTGAACCGTTTTTTCCCCTCTTATTAGAGTTTTGTTTAGTTTCTTCCCTTTTTTTTAAGGTTACTGTCTCTGCTCCATCCCCAACAGTTTGAGGTGCTGAGTTATTTGCAGTTGATTAATGTTGTTCCACAATGTGGTAAAATAATGGTTCCACCCAAAATATCTTGCGGTGTAAAAGCAGTGGGGAAGAGGGTGCTTCTGATGCTCTGAATGCTTGAGGCATAGATGCCAGGTAGTGGATGAAGCCCTGTTACTATAAATATCATCACGTGTTGCTTCTCAGAGTATTTAGAACACCCTGACCATGTACTGACAATCTTTCATAGACTTCAAAATGGAAGACTTCACAAAAAAAGGCTTTTTTTTATGTGTTCACACTGACAGCAACTATGTCGCTATCCTCTGTACCAAATGTTGGCACAGAACTTACAAACAGCTGGTGATGTCAGGTAGTGATTTCTGAAAAGCATATCAGACATTCACAGGGCCCTAGAAACCTGCATTTTTAACAAGGACCCCAGGGGATCTGCCAAAGGAAACAAATTTTGAATCATGTATGCCTCCTGGTATTTCCCATTTGAGTCTAGGTCTTGGGACAGGAATGGTGACAGCCATGGAGGCCAGTAAAATGTAAGGGTCTGTAGGCCACGCAGGTAGTTTTATTTTGGTTACCCTTGCCTTGTGCCCCTTTCTTTGTACAGAGGCTGTATGCAAAGTTCCCCGGGTTTGCAGTTGTTAACCAGAGACAGGAAAATGAACCCCTGGGGTTAGGGAGCCCGACACGATAGAGAGAAGGCTGAGTTTGTTGTAGAGAAACAGAGGCACTGGAAATCAGGGAGAGGTTTGTGCTAGGAAGAACTACAGAATCACCAGCATTGTAGCAAATCTAACAGTCATTTGGACGTTGAATTACCCCCCTGTGCAATGGCCTGAGATGTGTTAACAATGGCATTATCTTTCCAGGCCAGAGCAAGGCGAAGGTAGAAAAAGAAGCATAAAGACTTTCACGGTATAAGAATGAAGAAAAGGATAATCAGAGAGGGAAGGAGCACTGGAAAGAAACATTCTTGATCTGACATCTTGGGAGGAAGCAGTCTACCTCAATGCTGGCTACTTCTCTTCCCCATCAATTTGATTTTGGGGTCTCCAGCATTTGCACAGGACCAGATGTCAGATGCAGCCTTCTTCAGTTGTGAAATATGCACCCAAGTTTCAACACCATGTAATTTGGCAGCAGTGTCAGTGGTCAAATGTACTTGGTAGGTCCTTCCCATGAATCTCACTTCTGCAAAAGCATCAGAGTAAAACAATAACTGTTTGTAAGTGATGAAAGACTTAAAAATGCCCATGGTTAAAGATCTGATGGGAATTCATTATAATGGAATTGATAAGGAAATTTGGTTATTTCTGTGATATATAACATTTTAAGATAATAACTGCAATATATGACTAATAACATATCAGGACATATCAGAGTTTTAGGAATTTCATACAATTTCTAGAGTAAATATTAATAACGTGCATCCATATATATCCATATAACCTAAGAAGATTTACCATCACTTATTTGACAATGCTTCCCATGTAATTTAACATACCGAATAAACCCAATTAGTTTAACGTTTCTCTTTTACAAAGTAAGAGACAAATTCTCTGAGATTTTCCAAGGGCCCTCTGGGAATCTCAAAGTTGATTTGAGATCAGAAAGAGTCCATTTAGAATCTGATTTTGAGAAAATGTCAAAAGGGTTGAACATTTGATTAGTTAGTATCACAGATCATTATGAAATAATACTTAATTACTTGTTTGACCAGAGTGACAATAGAAGATGTTAAAAGCAAATACAAAAGGTTACATAGTTGTGAACAAAACTTAGCTTTCTTAATATTGAGAAGACTGGGCCCTCTTAAGTAATCAAAGACCTGAAAAAGACAATGTGAAGCACAGTAGGTTATTTTTTGGTAAGACACAAAATCTTTGCTGTCCAAGAGAGTTACTTAAAAAGTAAAGAAAAATCTTTCTTTGTTTCCAATTTCTTAAGAGCAGACCAATAATCTAAGAAAACTTTGTTCTTTGAACAGAGAGAAAACCAAATTCTAATTTGGCACCATTGTACTTTTGATATTAAAACTCATTTTTTAAAAACTTAAATAAATCCATTCCAATATTAGCCAGTTTGACCACACATAAAATTCCCTTCCAAAGATTCCTTTTCCATAAACCTTCTACAATGTTTTTACATCTATTCAGATTTTTTCCTCTTTCTCCTTCTGGAACAATTAATCATTTTACTTTCTTTATGTACTTTTCATGGGCAGTTGTTTCCTTTCACTGTTGTTACTCCTAAATATTTTGAATAACATATTGATTAGAATTCCTAAACCTTATATTCTTAATTTGTAAAGTCTTGAATCCTTAATTCCTAGTGAAAACTAAGAAGTAAGTAATTGTGGACTATCTGTTACACTAGCATTCTGTAGACTGGCAAATTGATAAGTACATTCAATATTTTCTAAGAAGCACATTCTTCCTCATAGTAAATTTTTCAAGGTGGCACAAAACATGTTTACTAATAGACCCAATATCTTTAGTTTCTCTGTAAAAGGAAGGCCAAAAGTGGGTAAACCTATGATCAATAATTAATGCTTCAGTATTTTGTATTATTTGGTAATGATCTAGATATTCAATGAATATCCATTATTTAACTAATCTCAGTATAACTTTAAGGTTTCAAGTTAGCAAAAAGATTCTGGAAACCATTTTTAAGTAGACATACCATAAAGCATAATTATTGTTGAAAAGACCATTTATAAACTTTTATCTTATATCTAATTTACTTGTTCTTAACAATTTTGGTTAGATTAATCATGAAAATTTCATGAAATATTAAACAGCTAACCATCACCTTAAGTTATCTTTCTTGCTGAAAATTCTGTAACAGAGACAACATGACCTTGTTTAATTTTTGTTAACCTAGGTAGAATGAAAGTATTATATTTGATGCTGATAACTCTAAAGACATACCTGTTTTAATTAATCCAACAAATTTAAACTAGCTTTAAACTACCAAAGATTATCCTAGATCATATGAACTTGAAAACATTTGGGTGTTTTTATATTTCTGAGAGCATACTTGATTATATAATTGCTTGTTTGTCTTTAAGCCAATTAAATAGAACTCTTTGCAAATTAATTTGGCAATACGATCCATAGGTAGAAAAAAAATCACACATTTATAACAAACATACATAGACATATAGACCAATACAAATAGAGATCTTATAGCTTTTGTTTAAAAATTTTAGCCATGAGACAGGTGCAGTAATGCAAAACTCACTGGTTTACAAAACAACAATTGGATCCAAATTGTATTCCTGGTAAGTGGAATAAGTTAAGCTTGCCTACTTAGATGGCTAAAGCTTTTTACTAATATTTGCGAAAGAAACTTTTAAGATTTTTCAAAAGCCTAGTTTACAAAATAGCCTTTCCTCTTTATTTTCTCCTTCTGATAAGAATTACTTTGGTTCCAGGCACAGAGAAAGAATGAAATTTCCACCAAGAAGGACTTCTTCCCTAGCTCCATATCTTTTACCATATCGGCAAGCCTTTTGAGTATATAGGGGATGTTTGGGGGTTGGTAAAAAGGATAAGTGGGCATTGAGTTGGTTCCAGAGCCCCATTTCTCTTCTCATAAAGACTCGATTTGTAAGACAAGTACATTGTTTTTAATTCTTCAAAGAATTGGGTTGCAACCTGAATGATATCAAGAGGCAGACCCACCAATTCAACTATATTATCCTCAATTTGCTTCTTTATATCATAAAGAAAATCTTCAACTAAGATAAAATCAAAAGATTGCTATGTTCTACATTTAGAGTTGTGTGTCTTGGAATGTTTTATTAAATCCTTCCACAGAGAATTCAGAATGTTCCCTCTGGGTACATAGTCTCATGTTAGATAATGGAAGGAGGCCTAAGAAAAAGTTCCTATCTAGATCTGAGTATCAGCTTCCAATTTGGCCAACTTCTGACCATAGAACTACTAAATATATATCCCTTTGATTACCTTGTCAGGTTTCAGCCGGGACAAACAGTAAATGTTCCTGGCAGTATTGCACAACCCTGTGGGTGCAAGAGGTTTCCTCAAAGAGGGTGCAAAAGATACTACCCTCCCAAGAACCAGAGCCACTCCCAAAAGTAGCCAAAAGAAAGAATTAGACAATTCCTCTGGGAGCTGGCAACTGTTGGTCGGACCCCAGCCACAGTGGAGTACAACCCACATTTCTATCCAACCTTATTTTTAGGGACCTCAACCTGAGGGTTGCCAAGCCAAGTTCTCAGGACACAAAATGAGACAGACAAGAAGCCAGTGGCTGTCCCTGGAATAGCAAGGATCGATGAGCAGTAGGTACCTGAAAGCAAATTCACGAGTCACAATTAAAGATCTAATTCTTACAAATGTTTTTGACCTGCCAGTCTGAATTTGGAAAGGAAGGGGCAGTGTGAAATTTTGCCATTCTTTCTTGACCAGGCACCACAGATAGGGATCTGCGAGAGCTGACTTTTCTAAGAATCCTCGCTCTTTGCTGGCTTATGCCATTTTTCTGGGATCTCTTCTGCAGGCTCTGGAGTGAATGGGTATCCCAGTGGATCTCATCCTGGTCACCAGAAACTGGAGAGGAGGAAAAATAATATCCCTCTACACTTTTTGATGAGTGCTTGGCTGAGACCCCTTTTTCTCTAGGGTACCTCCTAAATGGATAAACTTATCTAGGTTAAAAGTTCTCCACTGTGGCCGCTGTAATTTAAGATGATCTTTGGCAAGGTTAACCTGCTTGTTCGGCCTTAAAACAAGAGTTTATTTCATGGAAGCCTCACGCTGGACCCAGTACAGCTTAAGTTGGACCCAGTATGACCCCGGACCCACTCCAGCTTTTAAGTCAGACCCAGTCCAACTCTGGCAGGTTTCCAGGCCCAGTCCAGAGAAAGAAATGCTCAAAGTTCGAAAGCTCATAGTGCAAAAACTTCAGAGCTAGGTTCTGAAAGGGACTTACCCATGACCTCCAGAGACAGTAGGAAAACAACAAGTTCAAGGGGCTCACCAGGTCCCTATGCCTGGTTGCTCATTGCTCCTAAGGGCTTTCAGGTGTCTCCTTCAGTTCCTTCCCTCTTCTGACACCAGAACTGTTAAAAGACAAACTGAGGCATATTAAAAATTTTAAGAGTTTATTTGAGCAAAAATTGATTGGAATCAGGCAGTATCCCATCTGGCAGATAGAAAAGAGCTCTGAAGAGCTGTACAAAGACTTTTATAGGCAGAAGGCAGTGGGAACAAGGAAATTATGCTAGGCAAAAAAACAAGTTGGTTATTGCAAGCCTACTTTCCTTTAGGAGACAGCAGGGGTCTATAGGATTACTAACTAGTGTTGATCAGACAATTTCTGATTGACAGTTTTAAGATTGCATTTCTGGAAGAGGAGAAACTGTAATTAAGTCTCAGTTTGGTGACGTGGGCTTAGCATAAGCAACTCCATTTTGAGCCTGTTGTCTTGTTTTTAAACATATCTTCATATAATATGGCTTAAAACATGAAATAAAATGCAATAGTATGTATATAGTTGTATTCATAAAGGTAAGTATGCTAACCAAAAGTTAAAACAATGTGAAACATTAATGACAAATTAATGACATTAAGGACAAATAAGCAAAGTTAATTAAATTTGGTTGCCTTTTGAATCAGAATTTGAGCAAGGAAACAAGCTCTACTCTGTTTTCCAAATATGAAAGTTTTTCATCCAGGGAATTCTCCCCTTACATGGCCAATAGAAAGACTGTCAGAGGTGCTGAGAGTCAGGGAGGCTGCACCAACGTCCTCTGATGCCACAGCACGTTGGCTGGCTCTCCAGGCCCTGCCCTAAAGCGGGCTGAGCCGTCAGCTGGGACTCTCCGCATGCTGCTTTGCTTCTCATTCCTCCTTGGCAAGCTTCCCTCTCCCCTCACTTTCATTCTCCTGGAATTGCTCTTCCCAACAAAGTCATAGCAGTGAAGCCTCATCTCATGGTCCATTTTAGAGACAACTTTAGCCTAGGCAAGCATGAGTTGGTAATTGGTTATGTATCAGCTGTTTGACATAACAGGTTCATTTAAAAAGAACTTGAGTTTGTTTTTTAGAGTGAGAGAGGTCAGTCCCAGACATTTCTGCTCCCTACAGCCTCTAAGTCCATGCCTTTCCTTATTAGCAATGGAGGGCCACTCTGTTGTAATTTTTTTTGAGGAAGATTAGCCCTGAGCTAACATCTGCTCCCAATCCTCCTCTTTTTGGCTGAGGAAGACTGGCCCTGAGCTAACATCTGTACCAATCTTCCTCTACTTTATATGTGGGATGCCTGCCACAGCATGGTTTGCCAAGCGGTGCCATGTCCGCACCCAGGATCTGAATGGGCGAACCCCCAGGCCACCGAAGCAGAAGGTGCAAACTTAACCACTGCGCCACCGGGCTGGCCCCCCATTATAATATTTTGATAACTGTTTTTCTTTCCATGAGTCATATGTAAACATAAGATGCTAAACTTACCCTCTTTCATTTTCCATAAAACAATCCCACTTGAAAAAGGAAACCAGAGCTATTCTGGAGATAGGGCCTATCAGAGAGAAAAATGGTGTTCTCTTACTCTGTCTACTCTGGAACCTTGCACACAAGTTCTCTTCCTAAACTTGCAGGCATATATCATAATCCAGACATTTTTCCCATGCAATTTATTACCCTAACATATTCTGGCTTGAAATGTTATAATGAAAACTTGGGAACAAGTTGTTTGAATGTGTTCGACATTTGTTATACTGGGTTTTTTTTCTTTGCGGTAAAATGAATAGAAGCTGAACTTCATATTTTCAAATATGATTATGTTTTGAAAACAAGTTATTAATATCCATAAGATACAAAATTTTATTCTTTTTTATAACACTCAAAGCGTAATTAGGCACAGTTCTAAATTGGAGTTCAAATCAAAATTTATTGAGATCTTTCTAGAAAACACTCAATGTTTTTAGACAGAGGATTATAAAATGGTAAATATACAGGTATATGGATAAAATTATATCTGCTGATTGTCTAAATTGTTACTTGTAATATCCTCTCTTGGAATAGCTGCCAAATACTTTAGTAAGCTTAAAAATGTATTAATATCATGGAGTTGACAAATTTAGATCACATAATCATATTCAGAAAAATGTATTAGAGTTAGAGAATAACTATTGAAATAAACATATACACTTTAAAAAATTTATTGTTTGCATAGGTCTAATTTTTCACAACAATCAAGTAATAGACTCTTGTTTCTTCTATACTGCACCCATTTCTTCCCACCCAAACCTGGATCATTTCAAAGCAAATACCTGGATATCTTATTTGATTTGTAAATATTCAATTATTTAATTTCTAAAAGTTAAGGACTCTTTTTTTAAGCAAAACTCCAATATATTATCATACTCAAAAAATAAACATAACTCTTTATTAAATATACAGTCACTGTTCACATTTCCTTCTCATATTTGCTTAAATCAGGATCCAAAGAAGAATAAAATAATGTTCTTAAGTTGCAATTTTCTGATGCTCTCTCCAGGCCTTGATATAGAGATTTCCTTAAACCTTTCTTTTCCTTGCAATTTACCTGTTGAACTAGCTGTGTTATTTGTCCTGTGTCGTCTCCCACAGTCAGAAATTTGCTGATTGCATCTAATGATGTGAAGACGTTCTTCAGCCCTTTATATTTGCTGTAAACTGTCAGATTAGTGATAGTTAGATGTGAGTCAAATTCAAATGTTTGGCAAGGATATCTTATAGGTGGCAATGTATACTTCCGATGGGGGCACAAAATGTGGTTATATCTCTTTATGTCACCTTAGCAGCCACTGATGATCATTGGCTAGATTCCTTCCCTAATTCTACCTTTCCTTCCTTAGCTAGATTACATCTATAAAGAAGAACTTGTACTCATCAACTATTTGTGTACCCTAAGGTACAGTTCGTACAGGAAAGGCAATACATGCTTGATGGTTTTCCTGAGACTACATTTCTCCTAGTCAATTCTGGTTCTAAATTCTTTCATGAAATAACCCATCTCCTGCTATGCTTTTCTTGTCCTACAGCATCCTATTCTGACCACTGTGTAGCAAACTTTGGTGAAGATTTAGGGACAACAGGTTATGTGTGAGGGGCAGGATGGGACGGTGAAATTTTATTGCAGCACGGGACTGGATAGAAAATAGGAAACTGAATATCAGTTATCCCTGTTCTTAAAGAATTTTGGCTCCTTATGTTATGGGAATCATCACAAGCGTAAGCCTACCTTTTATACTGCCGCTTCATCCCCATTGGTTCTTAATATGTGCAGGTGATTCATCAGTGTTTTGATAAAGACAGTTCTCACCTGTGCTTTAACTAATATTGTTTGTTTGTTTTCCCTCTGGGTAAACTTTTGTAATATATAAGATGTAATGGCCCCATAGAGCATAGAAGGTTTGTGAATAAATTTCTTTGATGGATTTCAGCAATCAAATTATGAGAATTTTGTTTACTAGGAATAGACTCTTGACTAGGTCTTAAAGGAATTGACTGGGCATAGTCAAGGACACAATAGAATGTCCTGTTTCTCAGTTACTGAAGTCTATAGATGATTCAATTAAAGAAAACATCTTGAATGCCGAAACTCTTGGAGAAGCTCAGGGTGGTGGTTAAGAGCACAGTCAGGAGCCACTTCTGCCAATTTGACTTTAAGTAAATTACTAAACCTCTCTGAGTCCAAGTTTCCTTGGGAAGATGTGGCTATGGATAATCTGCCTCATAGGAGTTCTGTGAACTGTTTCCACTTCATGTAATGTAATACGGTTATTTAAGATCTGTTGATGCAAATAATCCATAATCAATCTATAAATCAAAATTGGGGTGAGTTTATTATGAGCCAGGTTTGAAGTCTATAGCCCAGGGCCTTCCCTCCCTAAAGAAGGAAGGGCACCAAAGAAGTGGGGTGTACAGAGTGGTTATATACCATCTTGGAACAAAGAGCATGCATCACATATGACAGGCATATCTCTTTTACTACTGTCATGAGATGCTTAGCTGGCACAGCAGGTCGGTGGTCAGTGGTCACAAGGTGAGCACAACAGATCAGTAATTAATCCTTAGTTTCTGGAAAGAGATGCTTGTCCTTAAAGAAATGCCAGTATGGGGGGAAGTTACATCCCTATATTAAAGGGGATCATTCTTGGCTTTGGGACATAGTAAAGGTTTAAAGCAGATGTACCATGCATGCTCAACAGGCCACATCGTGCCCTTTTGGAAAAACAAGGTCAGACAGACCAAATTAGTTTTAAACCAAATGGCTTCCTCATATACTCCAATATATCCTATTGCTTTTCAGATATTTATCAGATTTTTACAGTAGTTATGATAATTTATTAATATTAATGTATTTTTATTTTAATCAAATCAATACTCTCATTCTTGAGAGAACACTTAAGAAGCCAAGCAGTCAGATTTGTGAAAGCAATATATATATTCCTTTAGTGAGTAAAGCTTTCTGAAAGTATAGGCCTATTCTTGTGACGTGTTGATAGTTATTGAACATCCTGAGGTTTATCTTTGATTTTTCATCCTCCATCTTATTCCATTTTTTCTCTCTTGCTTCCTTTTATCTATATGTCTTTATTCTTGTAGCTTACTTTTCGTCTCATCACTTATTTGATCTCTCTTTTAATATTATATTTGCATTTCCTTTATGGTTTCACAAACTCTTGCCCACAAGTAAGCCAATTTTATAATTCTTTTAAACTTTTGTTTAAAATAATTTCTCAAGAATATATAAAGTATAGTAGTTACATAAATGAGTGCAATTTTTATGCCTTATATTTAGTTCAAAATAAGTGATACATCATAAACAGTAGAAATTAAAAAGTGCAGTTTTAAAAGGACTAGATAAATGCATGCTCAGAAAGCATATACTTTTTTAAACAAGCGGTTATTTTATACTTGCAACCTGAGTGAATCAATATTTAAATTAACAGAGATAGATTTCACTTGATCCCAATATATGATCAATCTAGCCAATGAATTCACAAGGAACATCCAACGTTACTTGGCTAAACTGTGAAGGATGTACATAAACATGCCCAAATACACGCACATACATATCTAGTAACATTCGCTAGTCTTATTTATACAGTAGCACCTCGTTTCTGATAATCAAATGTCAGTTCTGTCACATTTATTTGTTCAGTCTACATAAAATCTTCTAACAAACTGGGTTAGAAAAATAAATCTCTACTTGTCAGTTAAACAGGAAGTTTACCTTATTTTCCTCATACTTAATGGTCACTAAAAGTTATCTAAATAGTAAGAGAGGGTTAATGATGTCATTGGCTCTGCCTAGTTAAAAGAGTTATAGCTACCACATCCTGTGAAAAACATCTTTGTCCTACAACTTTGGACTATTTCCTGGGTAGTGAATTACTTGGGGAAAAAATTCATATGTTTTTAGGGTTAATAACACATGCCACCACAATGTTTTCCCAAAGGCATTGTATGGTTGAGAGCGCCAGCAGTAATATTAAGGAATGCTATTTTTACAGCATCCCCGCCAGCGTTATATATAAGAAGTTTTCAAAATACATTTGATTTTAAAAAGTGAGAAATGGTGCCCATCATATTCTTTTTGTGCTTTCCATTTAAATATTAGAGTGAAGAAGGAGCCGCACAGGAAGGAATTCTGGAAGATATGCCTGTGGATCCTGACAATGAGGCTTATGAAATGCCTTCTGAGGTAAAAGTTTATATACATAAAACTGTGAGAATAAAGTTTAGGACTTCAAGTTGGGTCTTTCTAATAAGCAGTACCAAAAATCTGTCGCTGACAGATTTCTCTTATGTTTATCCTCAGAATGATTTTCTCTCTAGATGCACAAGTTGGCCAAATCCAGGACATGGATTGGGTGGACAACTTACAAACTAAGAAGAGTTTTTACATCTGTAAAGTGTTGGCGGGGGGCGGGGAAGCAGCAGCAACAGAGACCAGATGTGGCCCACACAGCCTGAAATGTTTACTGCCTGGCCCTTTACAGAAAGTTTGCCGATCCCCGCATAGAGAATTATCTTATTAGATCCTTATATTATAAAATAAATTCTCAAATGGAAGGTTGGAGAAATCAACTGAATGACAAAAGAAAGTTATTGTTATTTGCCATACATTTCCAGTGGGATATTTGCATAGTAAAATAAAAGTTACAAAAATTATACAGTAGGAAGAGGATAAATGCTTGGTTTGCAACAATTGATATATTTCAGTCTAGTGTTTTAAACAGCATAATTTGACAATTTTATTTTAATTTGAATATAAGTTTCTTTAATAGAAAATGTGTCACAAGGGAAATTAGAAAATGCTTCTAAGTGAATGAAACTGACTCAAGACAAAATAGAAAATCTGAATAGACCTATAACAAGACTGAATTATTGTTTAAAAAAAACCTACCCAGGGGCCAGCCACGTGGCTGAGTGGTTAAGTTTGCGCGCTCCGCCACAGCGGCCCAGGGTTTCGCTGGTTTGGATCCTGGGCACGCACATGACACCGCTCATCAGGCCAAGTTGAGGCAGTGTGCCACATGCCGCAACTAGAAGGACCTGCAACTAAGATATACAACTATGTACTGGGGGGATTTGGGGAGATAAAGCATTAAAAAAAAAAAAAAAAGATTGGCAACAGTTGTTAGCTCAGGTGCCAATCTTAAGGAAAAAAAACAAACACTTAGCGAATAATTAATACCTATTAATTACAATTAATACCAATTAATTCCTCTTCCAAAAGTAGACAAGGAGGAAGCACTCCCCAACTAATTCTATGAGGACAATATTACCCTGATACAAAAACCAGATAGCACAGGCAAAGAAAATGTATTATTACTTCATTAAAAATCAAAGTGTGTTGTAGAGTTAGGTTGTGTATTCTTTATGGCATCGTTAAAAGGCAAATTGAGGGGCTGGCCCCATGGCCCAGTGGTTAAGTTCGCATGCTCTGCTTTCGCAGCCTGGGGTTTGCTGGTTTGGATCCTGGGCATGGACCTACATACAGCTTATCAAGCCATGCCGAGGTGGAATCCCACATAGAAGAACTCGAATGACTTACAATTAGGATATGCAACTATGTACTGGAGCTTTGGAGAGGAAAAAAACAAAAAAGAGGAAGAGTGGCAACAGATGCTATCTCAGGGCCAATCTTCCTCACCAAAAAGCATACCTTAAAAAAAAATAGATTGACCCTCAATTTATTTTTTAAAAAAGGCACATTGATAATAATCTCATTTATAGAAATTGAGATTAAGTTGTTTCTTTACCAAATTAGATTTTCCCAATATTTTTGGGTCTTTTTAGGCAGGGCACAATGCTAAACACTATAGAAAATACGAGAAGAGTAATTGATAGTACCAGGACACAAGGAGTTTGCAATCTAGTAGGTTTGATAAAAACAAATACAAATTTATTCCTTTATTTATCCATCATGATTCCTTTAGCAAACATTATTGACTATCTTCTATGTACCAGATATCACAGGCACAAAAATATAGAAGATATACAAAAAAGTATAGTATTTTACAGGATCTGTTTATATCTGTTGAGAAGTTCTATAGAAGAGGTGGTGTTGATCTGAGTGGGAGGGATGGGAGTTAGGAGAGGCCAAACTGAAGAGAGTGCATTCTAGCACAAGGGAGTATCAGAAGTGAAGGCGTGCACATCTGAGAATGCAGAAGGAGGTGTCTGAGGAACAGTGAGTAATTCAATAGGATTCAAGCTTAGGGAACAGAGAAGAGTGACAGATTAAGGCCACAGAGATGGGTCAAAGACAACTTGTAGAGTACTAGAACAACCTTGCCATTTAAGTTTGTACTTTACTCAGAAAGTAACTTGAGTTATTGAAGGTATGTTTGTTTTTAAGCAGGATCCTGATATTCTACTTGTTCTTTAACAGGGCCAATCTGACCACTGTAGTTAAGGCCATTCATATTTTTATCGTAGATGTTACCCATATATTGTATGGGGCTGGGCTTTGGAATAGAAGGAACAATTGAAGCCATGAATGAAGAAGAAATTTCCACTGGGAGAGTGAAAGGAGAAAAAATGTAACTTGCCTTTAAATGTCTTCATTTCCTTCTAAGAATTAGAGCATCTTAGCCCTAGAAGAGGCCTTTTAGGCCACTTGATCTGGCTCTCACAATGTACGGTTGAGGGAACTGAGAGCAAGATAGAGCAATTAATTTGTCCTACAGGACTACATCATACAATTGATAAATGGCACATCTGCAAGGAGAATTCAGACACCCTAACTCTGACCACCAGCAAAATTCACTTTTATATTTGACAGGAAGACAAAACTATTAAAAGTAAAATTGTATTGTGTGTAGCAGAATACTCCCAGAACTGCTGAGTATAACCTTTATTCAAAGTGGTGGGCCATGTCCTATCTTGTTTGCCCTAAATCCTTGACTCCTGATGACTTGCACTAACGCTGGATGTTGTCTTTCTGATTTTCCTCATATTAGGAAGGGTATCAAGACTATGAACCCGAAGCCTAAGAAATATCTTTGCTCCCACTTCCCTGAGATCTGCTGACAGATGTTCCATCCTGTACGAGTGCTCAGTTCCAACATGCCCAGTCATGACATGCTCCCAAAGTTTCTACAGTGTATTCTGAACTCTTCCATCAGCAGTGATTGAAGTGTCTGTACCTGCCCCCACTCAGCATTTCGGTGCTTCCCTCCCACTGAAGTGAATATATGGTAGCAGGGTCCTTGTGCGCTGTGTGGATATTGTGGCTTCAAATCTAAAATATTAAAACAAATTTAAAACACCTAAGTGACTACCACTTATTTCTAAATCTTCACTATTTTTTTGTTGCTGTTGTTAAGAAATTGTGATTTACTCTCATATGTGAGATTTCTAGGTGTCTTTTAATGATTCTAAGAAGAATGATGTGTTGTGAAATTTGTTAATATATACAATGCTTAAACACATGTGAGCATGAACTATGCACCTATAAATATTAACTAGGAAATTTTACTGTTTTGTGATGTGTTTTATTAACTTGTATTTGTATATAAATGGTGAAAATTAAAATGTGATCTCATGACAAAAACCCTATTTTTTAATCCCATCTCACTTTAATAATAAAATCATGTTTATAAGCAACATGAAATGAGAACTGACACAATTAACTTAAATATAAAGTTCTTGACAGCCATTTGAAAGAGGAGGAATTTTAGAGGCGTTAAACATGTGGGATGGAACATTAACCCTTTGCTCTGGGAATTCCCTGAAGCAACAGTGCCCAGAGTATATTTTGAGGCACACTGGGGCCTGTAGAGGCTACTGAAAAAGTGGGTGCCATGGGATGCTGAGTATAAGAAATGATTTTGACTACATCTCCTTTACATATTCATAAGACACATTAGCACATTAAAGGCTCTGAGGGAACCTGGTTAAATTTGTTTAACCCAGAATTCCCAGAATTTCCTTTTTGCTTTTTTTTTTCCAATCAGAAATCTGTTTTTTTCACACAGGAAATACCTTTCGACGTCTCTGGGAACTACCAGAGAATCACCTTAAGAAGTGTCAGTTCTCCAGATTTATAAAAATTTCATGGACTCCTTTAAATTCTGCTAAAAATATAAATTTCAGGATCCTTCTTTAGGACAGGTTTTTCTCTTTAGGGAAGATCCATTAACTCCCCATGGCGGCTGACAATAAACTTGATTATGAAACCTTATATAAATTAATTGAAAAATTATTTGGTTTGTCTTTTTAATTATTCAGGAGAAAAACGGCAGTCACTTTTAAAGTCACCAGTAGAAAGTATAATTTTAAGAAAGAACATTCTAGAAGTGCTAGGCAGTTTACATGTAATCGTGAGTAATTTGATGTATATTGAGCATTGGCAAGGAAGGAAGGAGGAATGAGTATAAGCACTATAAGCATGGTCACCATAAACACTTCCTGTTTTGCCTAATTGGGAAGACTATGACACATGTTAAGCTGCCTGTGTAGTCTTAAATTGGAGAGAAGTAGTAAGTCTCTTGTTTCGTTTAGGTACATTAATAAGTGTTCCTAATTAGGAAAATAACATGGAAAATTAAAATATCTTTGTACAAAAAGCCTTGTAGTACTATATATGCATAGAAAATACCATGGGAAGAGAAACACCAGGAGTAGTTATCTTGTGCCAAGCCCTTGAAAAGCTGTGTAAGGCACCCAAGCCTTTTCAGGAAGCTTGTCTCCTATCCACTGCTGAGACATCCACATGACAAGTGGCCTGAGGGTCAGTCTGGCCCTAGCTTTATTTTGCAGACATCACTCCCCCAAGTCTGAGTTATTCAGCATCATCTGACTCCATGGTGCTTTAACAAAACCGGCTGGGGTGGGCTTTGGCATGCAATTGGCAGCACAACAGTCTAATATGTGGTTTGGCATTCCAAGTTGGATCTTTTTCAAAATCTCCCCACCAGCGTGAGATGCAAATGTTTCCTCATCCTTCTGGCTCATCCAGTAGGTAACTAGTGGATTAAAAACACACACACACATCTCAAGGACAACCATTAATTCTCAGAGATAATGCCGTCTACATCCATACTGAGGAAGACAAACATTTTTCTAACCGCAAACTTGATAGACTCCTCTGTCCACCCACTGATGGCTCTGTTTTTCTCTGGGATGGGTTCATCCCAGTATGTTCTTTCTGTCTTGGGCAGGACTGCAACAGGGATGGCATTTCCCTGTGTGTTCTCCCTGGAACTGGAAATACTTTTTTTGTTACTATGTGTCAAGAATAGATGTAAGTGATTTATCAATATTATCTCATTTAATTCTCAGAACAGTCCTAAGACATTCCATTGTTATCCTTATTTTATACATGAGAAAGCTGAGGCACCGGCAGGCTAAGTCACTTTCTCATAGCCACACAGCTAGTAAGTGGCAGAGCCACATTGATTGGCGGAGTCCCAATCAATACAGGACCACCGTCTGCTCTCTCAGCCCCTGGGCCATGTTGTCTCTCAGGGAGAGGACATACAACCATGTAAGAGAACTCTCCAGAAGTCTAGGGAATGAGGTAGTGGCCTCTCTTTTCTATATATAACTACAAGTATATTTCTATTTTTCTTTAGATGTCTATGTCTGGAATAAGTGGTACTTATATATATGGAAATATATTTCTAATTTTAGGAGAAATTAGTCTGCCACTGATTCCTTATTGATGTTTTCTCATAACAAAACTATGCATATCCTGATGATGGAACTGTTATTTTCAGTAGAAGGTAAAAACATTAATGTAATAACATTACATAAGGCAACAGTAAGGCAAACTTTGTCATATTTTCTGTTGAATCATGGGCACTTGCCTTCTGTCAAATAGCCTATATATATAACATATGTATGTATATATTTTATATGTATATATAATAAAGTATAACTAGGATTTTCAATTATACATATTTAGTAATGCAGTGACAATTTATAAATGAATAAATTGGAAAAGCCATGAATTAAGAATTTATATTTTTAGGGACTTACCCAGTGGTGTAGCGGTTAAGTCCATGCCATCCACTTCAGTGGCCTGGGGTTCGTAGGTTCAGATCCTGGTCACGGACCTAGCACGATTTGTCAAGCCATACTGTGGCGGCATCCCACATAAAACAGAGGAAAATTGGCACAGATGTTAGCTCAGGGCCAATCTTCCTCACACACACAAAAAAGAATTTATATTTTTAAATAACACGTTAACATTTTATAATAAGCTTTGATTTTCTGGGTGTATTTTTTTTGATACAGTAATGCTATTTTTTATCCTTAAAGTAAGCCTAGATCTGAAGAATCCAAATGCACTAGAATAGATATAACACTAAAACTATTTCAAATATTATTTTAGTTCCAATATCTCTTATATATCTAAGATTTCCTTTAATTTTTCTTTGCTGCTACAACAGTATCTTTGATTATTTTAAATCCAGTAGCACTGATGGTATATTGGAAGCAGTTAAAAAACCCTCCCTTCAAAAAGCCTGAGTTTGTGGGGCTGGCCCAGTGGTGTAGTGGTTGGCTTCACATGCTCCACTTCGGCTGCCCAGCGTTTGCGATTTTTGATCCTGGGCATGGACCTACAGACCACTCATCAAACCATACTATGGCAGCGTCCAACATGAAAAATAAAGGAAGATTGGCACAGATGTTAGCTCAACGACAATCTTCCTCAAGCAAAAAGATAAAGACTGGCAACAGATTTTAGCTCAGGGCCCATCTTCCTCACACACACACAAAAAGAGCCTGAGTTTAAGCCTCTAAGTTTTGCTACAATAGACTTCTAAAGTCAGGCAGGATCGCATAGGGGATTTCCAAAGTTGATCCTGCAGCTATATGTACTGGGATAGCGTCTCTTATGAACCTTATGAAAATGTATCCTCAGATTCCCTTAAAGGTCAGTGACCAGAAATTCCCACTGTTTCTATGGCAACACAGCAAGCTATGGTGCCTTGGAAATGTGCTGCATTTTAATTAGGTTCCTCTCAGGCTTCCTAACTGCCTTTTGCAGGTAAACTAAATACCAGGTTGCCTTATATCTTGCAGTGAGATGAAAGCTAACCCGTGTCTGCAAATGTCAAAGCTAAGCTGGGCTCCAGTAAAGTCAAATATAAGCAAATAATAGTAGCAAGTCCTTGTGTTTATCTTAGAAAAGAATACACTCTTTACCTAGGAAGTCAGGGATGCATGATTAATTAGGCTGGCAGGAGTGCTAGTGAGGAACCTGGATGCTAAAACTAGACTATGTAGGTTTCACTCCCAGTTATGTCTCTTTCTACCTTACTTTGAGCGAGTTACTTAATCTCTTGGTGCCTCTGTTACCTTATTTATAAAAATGCAAATGATGATAATAGTACCTCATAGCATTGTTGTATGGATTAAATAATTTAATATAAGTAAAATGCTTAGGTCTATTCCTGGCCCATAGTAAGTGACCAATGAATCAATGATGCTATCAGTGGTAGTAGTGCCAGCAGTGGTAGTAGTAGGAGTAGTAGAGGACACTGTATTTTTAAAGGTAAGTAAGAAATAGCAGGGGGTTGGCCCCATGGCCAAGTGATTAAGTTCCGTGCTCCTCTTCAGTGGCCCAGGGTTTCACCAGTTCCCATCCTGGGTGCGGACCTGGCACCACTCGTCAAGCCATGCCCAGGTGGCATCCACATGCCACAACTAGAAGGACCCACAACTGAAATATACAACTATGTATGTGGGGGCTTTGGGAGAAGAAAAAGAAGAAGAAGAAGAAAAAAGAAGATTGGTGACAGATGTTAGCTCAGGTGACAATCTTTAAAAAAAACAAATATTTAAAATATTCAGATATATTCATTTATATCTTCTCTTAATATAAAACAGTAATAATAGCCAAAGCAATCCTGAGAAAGAAGAACAAAGCTAGAGGCTTCACACTTCCTGATTTCAAACTATATTACAAATCTATAGTAATCAAAACAACGTGATATAAAAACAGACACATAGGTCAATAGAACAGAACAGAGAGCCCAGAAATAAATCCATGCGTACATGGTCAATTAATTTACAACACAGGAGCCAAGAACATGCAATGAGGAAAGGACAGTCTCTTTAATAGATGATGTTGGGAAAACTAGACAGTCACATGCAAAAGAAGGAAACCAGACTACTATCTTATACTACATACAAAAATTAACTCAGAATGGATTAAAAACCTGAGAATGAGACCTGAAACCATAAAATTCCTAGAAGAAAACAGGAAGTAATCTCTTTGACATTGGTCTTGGTGATGATTTTTTGGATCTGACAACAAAAGTAAAAATAAACAAGTGGTACTACATCAAACGAAAAACCTTTTGTGTAGCAAAGGAAATCATCAACAAAATGAAAAGGCACCCTACTGAATGGGAGAAAATATTTGCAAATCCTATATTTGATAAAGTTTTAATATTCGAAATATATGAAGAACTCACATAACTCAGTAGGAAAAAACCAAACAATCCAATTGAAAAATGGGCAGATGACCTGAATAGACATTTTTCCAAAGAAGACATACGGATGCCCAACAGGTACATGAAACAGTACTCAACATCACTAATCATTAGGGAAATGTAAATCAAAACCATAATGAGATATCAGCTCACACCTGTTAGAATGGCTATTATCAAAAAGACAAGATATAACAAGTGTTGGTGAGGCTGTGGAGAAAAGGTAACGCTTGTGCATGGGTGGTGGGAATGTAAATTGATGAAGCCTCTATGGAAAACAGTATGGAGCTCCTCAAAATGTTAAAACTAGAATCACCACATGATACAGCAATTTCACTTATGGGTACTTATCTGAAGGAAAGGAAAACATTAACTCAAAAAGATATATATGCACCCCCACGTTCATTGCAGCATTATTTATAATAGCCAAGACGTGGAAGCAACATAAATGTACATCAATGGATGAATGGATAAAGAAAATGTGAGATAGATATATATATATACACACACACATGTAATGGAATATATATATGTGATGGAATATTATTCAGCCATAAAAATGAAAGAAATCTTGCCATTTGTGACAAATTGGATGGACCTTGAGGGCATTACTCTAAGTGAAATAAGTCAGACTGAGAAAGATACATACTGTCTGATCTCACATGTAGAGTCTAAAAAAAAACAAGGGAACTCACAGATACAGAGAATAGATAGGTGGTTGCCAGAGGCAGGCAGTAGGGCGTGGGTGAAATGGATGAAGGGGGTCAAAAGGTACAAACTTCCTTATAAAATAAGTCAGTCATGGGGATATAATGTACAGCATGGTGACTGTAGATAATAATACTGTATTGTACATTTGTAAGTTGCTAAAGGAGTAGATCTTAAAAGTCCTATCACAAGAAAAAAGTTGTAATCGTGTGTAGTAATGGATGTTGATTAGACTTATTGTGATGACCATTTTGTGATATATACAAATATTGAATCATTATGTTGTAGCCCTGAAACTAATATAATATCTCAATTGTATTTCCAAAAAGTAATAATAAATATATAAACATAAAGAAAAGTAATCAAATCAGGATGGTGGTAGAGATACTTTGGAGACTGGAGCAGAGGCTTTTACTAATATCTCTGGGATCATTTTAATGGTTTATTAACCAGTACAGATATTAATAGAATATCAACCAGAACCAAAAAAAATTGGGAAAGCATAACTTATAAGAGGTGAATATGAACCAAATCCATAAACACTAGCTTTATGAACACATCTATTTTAAGATTCAGCTATACTCATTAAGCCACATATCTTCACGTCCAAGTGAGATGCCTTTGGTATTTATATTTGTACGACATATTCATATATTCACTGATTTTAGTTCTGATCACTAGAAAAAAGGACAAGCATATATATAAGTAAAACTGACTGGTCTAAAACAGATTGTTATCAATTACCAGGGAAAAAAACAGCCAACGTGAATTTCCATCCTTCTCCAAAATCTCATCCATTTCCCACTCTGTTCCCCTGTACTCCTGCCATTTGGTAAATCCCATTTTTGACCCAAAAGGAAGCAACATCTTACATGACAATTTCTGCATTACACTAGAAGCAACTGAAATACCAGCAATTACAATGGTTCCAGGAAAAGTATTGTTTGTTTTCTCTTTATGTCTTTGGTGATTCCTTGGGAATCATTGCTGAAAACGAGTGAGCGCGGAAGATGCTTGCCATGGTTCTGCACTGTCAGCTCATCCTGTGCAGCATGCATTTAAGTCAATCAATAGGACAATGCGCAATGTTCTTTTATCTTCTGGACTGTTTGACACAGCCTAGGGAACTAAATTAGAGTAACAGGAAACTATTCAATACTATATTTCCTAACAAAGATCAACTCTTGCGATAAAAATAACCAAAGACTAAATTCAGACAGATGAGCATCTGGGATATATTATGTGCTGTATAAGGCCTCACCCAAATCTCTATGGAAATGGTCAGCGCAAGTCTTGAGAGGGTGCCAAGCATTTGTAATTCAACAGGACTGGCTCTTGCTGTTGAAGATGGAATACCATGTTGAACGATGAGAAATCTGGCAAATCTTCTTGACAAACATCCATGGCAATCAGCCATGGGCACCCTTAGCAGCTAGTACCAAGCTTTCAGCTAGGCCATTTGCCTGAAAATGATGAACAAAAGCATAAAGCTGAGATAAAACACCTTTTCCACGATTTTCTTAATCTCATTTAAACCAAAATAACACACGTGATTTAAAGCATTTGTAAATTATATATTGTTAATAACTGATGCTGAGCTCTGATTATCACAGCAATGTTTGGGGATGGAGTACTGGTGGGTACTGGTTGCCATTCTGAAAAGGAGTCTAGCACAACTCCAAGTCATGTCTAAGAACAGGTCTGCAAATCAATGGTAAGGAGTTTTGATCTGGCTGTTTTGTCACTGCCCATGGTAAGAACAGACATTCGAATACTACATTCTGTCAGTTTCTCACTATCAGCACTAGTTCCAGACCATTAGACATAGCTTTAGTCATCGTTTTCATGCCAACAATTCCTGGATGTACTAGAAACAGACTGCTCAAAGTAATTCTTTCTGGAATAACAATGATTTCCACATAATAGGCAGCTTTTTATAGATGATAACTCATATTGACAGTTTGTAATTGACTTGAATTCCCCGAGCAGTTTCTTTTCTGACAAACCTCTTCATCCCTACTCCCTCACACGTCCCTCACCAGTTTAAGACAGACCAATCTATTATCTTGCGTATTTAAGTGTGGAATGTGTTCAATATGAAGGTGTTGATGTTTTAATCTTTAACACTTCATATCTGTATAATGTTTCTGACTTCTGAACACATTTTTTATTTATATCCAATTTATCTCCAAAAAATTCAGACCAGGTTTACAATAAAACAAACAAGCACACCACCAAACAGACAAAAAACCCATCACACCAGACTGTAAAATAAAGCTGAAATTGTTTTTTAAGTGAGAATCATTTATAGACAATGGAGAAATAATTCTACTGAGAATATAGTAGAGAATAATACACTGAAACCCTACATTTAGATCTAAGTTTCTTGGAAGCCAAATCTGAATGGGAAACACAAGATTATATAATTTTCAATGTCTGCAGGAAGAAGATCTTTTGTTATTGTTGTCGTTTGTGGCTTTTATTATTATGGAGAGGGCCAGAAGAGCCATTTTAATTTTTATTTTTATATACAGTAGAAAACTATCACCAAACATCTCTTTTAAAAACATAACACAGTCAAATGGAGCCGTCCAAATCATAACTCCCTATATTCAAAGATATATTCATAACCAGGATGGTTCCTGAGGAAGAAATTGTGAAAGTCCCAGGCCATCTGAAGGATGGAAAGCACACTGCCTTCTTCAGTGCAGACCCACATTAGGCGAGAATAGAGTCAAATGTTGTAGTTTATCTTCTCTTCCAGGTTTCTAGAAGCAGTGAGCCAAAGTCCCAAGTGCTGCCTACTCAGTGACAGAATCAAATCATTGCTTTTCCTTAAGGAGAAGGCCCTGTAGAGTGACCTGTACAATTGTGAAGGTATCTCACAACATTCAGGTATAGAAGGCTCAGACCCTTGTCGTACAGGACGTGGTGGGAGGAGAAACATTTTGAAATTTATCTTCTATGGGGAGAAAGAATTGCTCACAAGAAGTCTAGATACAGAGGCAACAGGAAGAAAACCATTCACTAAGTGACAGTTCACTCAAGGTCCAACAAGAAGCCAGAAGCATGCAAATGAAATGCAGTACTAAGAACAGAGGAATAAGTACTATTTGTCCAGGCAGCATGAGGGAAGTCCGACAGCAGGCAGCAGCATTCCCCCGTCCCAAGCCAGGGGTTCGATAGTGGGATGTGGGAGACTTCAGCAGATTGGCAAGACCAAGGTCAGGCTACAGACCAAAAGACCAGAGTTCTGAAGAGATTAACAATAAGGTCTACTTAACAGACCCTATCACCATATCAAACTAAGCAGACCAAAATGTCAGCTCAGAGGCATTTGGCAATATAATAAGCAAAGTTCTTACCATACTCTTGATACTTTGAGAAATTTAAAATTTTAAAGAGGAAATGGTGTTGATAATTCTGTACAGAGTCAAATAATTTCATACGTATCTTAGGCCAAGGTGAAGCAGAAATATGAAAAATGCTATTTCACCATGTATTTGAGCCTCACAATCTCTAAGATACAATGCACACTTTTGTTCATTCTTTGTTTTGTTTTCTCTCAGGGAAAAATCAAAGCCCTCTAACGTGAATTCCAGGAAGCGGATTGACTGGCATTGTGCTTTCTGAAAATCCTCAAAGCACACATTTGAAAAAGTTCAGATTCCTAGGTGGAATGTTGACTGAATGCATGTTGCCTGTGGTTATTTAGTTAGTGTTCTTTTTGGCGGATGCCTTCATCCTGTTACATTCAGACAGGAGTTGTGAGTAGGATTGCTATAGTGAGATTCTCCAAGTGACAGCAAAAAGAGAACAGTTTAAAAGAGTCTAGGTTCTTAAAAGGAACAAAACAATTACAAGTGAGACCAGGGCAAGATTTAGGATCTAACACAGATGTAGGAAGAAAAGTCAATCTCAGCAGTTTGTTCCTCAGAGTCTGGTTAAACACAGTGTTGACAGCTCTATCAGAAGATTGAGTCTACATTTCCTCCCCCACCAGCTCTTTCCAGTGGTAAAGAAGCCCTGCCCCACTGTGACCACAAAGCTATGGATTGGCTGGGGATCAGAAAATCATCTGACTTTATAACTGTCCAAAGCCTTCATTTGATAAAGAAGCGAACACCCAAGATTGCATGGTTTGGCCATTTTGGATAGAATTCAAACAAACTTTCAACCAATGAACTGTATAGCTGCAAAAACTATTATAGGTTAATTCTACCCTAACTCATGGCAATATTCCAGTATGTGCCTCTAGAAGAAATAAAAAATATTAACACTAAAATCCAACATACACTGGAAGCATAATAATGCTCCTAAATATTGACAATTCTTCTATAAAACAGATTCAGTATTCACTGTTTCCTGCTGTGTTGAGCCACTGCATTCACTCTTACTCCGACACCTTCCTTATTGCTTGTGGGGAAAAAAATGTAATTTTGAAGTAATTTAAGAAAAGTACAATAAATTTACATATAAGTGCACAAGAAAATAAACATAAAATTCCATGTTTTAATTTTAAGCACAAAAAATAAGAACTTAATATTTAAGTTAAGAACGACCCATACACCCACACAAATATAATTTCATCTAATTCCTTACTGAACACATTTTTGGGCCCTCATAGTACAGTTCTAGGTATAATCTTGCTCAGAGTAAATATCTGAATGAATAAATCCAGCTATTAGATGTTATTTCTAAACATAAAATATTTTGTACTGGATATATTAAGACTGACATAGAAAAACCCATTTGTACATTCACTAAATATGAAAACAGGGTTAAAATTTGTTATGCCATTCAGGTGCACAATTAATATCTTCTAAGTATAGCATAGATAACCTTTCAAGTGTCTATCTTCAAGTAGAATGGCATTTACTTTTGAAATGCTATTTCTCTGTTCTTTAAACCATGACCAAGTTGTCTTGATCCTTCAAATAAAGAGAGAGACTCTAGACCCTTGTAAAGAAAGAGGTGAGTGGTAATCTTCAGGAGAAGAAAAACCCGCCGTCATCTCAGGACACCATCAGCTTAAAAGAAGACAGCACTTTTTTGGGAGTATGTTTGACATTTTCTACATATTTCGAGAAGGTCTTACTGATTTAAAATTGTAGCAGATGGAGAAGCAGCAGGTGTGAACTCAGCAAATATACAAGAGACAAGATTCCAAACTAGGCCAGCCACTTAAGGTCCTTCACAACTGAGGTTAGGGAATGGACATACTTTGGAAAGGACGTAAAATAACGTGTGTGTATGTTGCATTAAAAATTATGAGAGTGTTTTCCTCTATGACATGCCATGAAGGTAGATCCTAGGACAGGGACCATCAGCATGGGAACACAGAGGAAAGAGTTAGACACCAAAGTAAAAAGAAGAAACTTACCCCTAGCCACTGTGCAAGCTAACTCAGCAGTTACTATACTTTTAACCTCAGGAACCTGCTTCTCTGAAGACAGTCTCATTTCTTTCGACAACCTTATCCCAAATAGTTGTTCTGCAAGTTATTTTGAAGTTGTTAAAAAAATAAAAACATATTGGCTATTTTTCAATCAGAACCTCCGGGTTGAAGTCTTAGCTCTACCACATGCTGGCTATGTGACTCCAGGAAATATCTTAGTCTCTCTGAAAATCAGACGTAAATTAAAAATAATGCTATTTACATACTTTGTTGTAAAGATTAAATGAACTCTAATATAATTAAATTACTCTTAATATTTAGTACTTCATCATTTCCATTTTCTCATCTTCAATCTTATAAGAAAAAGTCAAAATTTTAAGAGTAAGGTGTAACATAATTAAAATGTTATAAATATTATTCAAATAAATATGCATTCCAAATAAAATACCTCTGGGCTTAAAAGGTAGTAATTCCTTATATTACTACGGTGAATATTATTTTTAAAAAAGAAAAAATCCATCTTGAGCAATAAGAGCTTAGAGCAAAAGAAACCAAAGGAAAAATGTTTTAAATAAAGATTCCAACTTTGTTACTAACGCAGAAATAACTTCCTGTACGTTATGTTGGAGCAAACTTGATAATTTCCAAAAAGCCTTTTGATTCAGTAAGAAGTACATAGGCAAAAAAAATTTAATTAAATTGCAAAGCAAAATTTTTTAGTGTACTTACATCCTCCTAACTTACATGGAGGATAAAGGAAAATAGAAAAACTTTACGTACTGCATCCTTAGACATATATTTAAAATAGACTGCAAACTAACCAAATATAGTATGCATTTCTTACTTTTGGCTGCAACAGAACACAGAAATGTTTTACCTACTGTTGAACTAACAATAGTATGCTTCTGAATATCAGTAATTCAAGTGGCATAAGGAAATTCTAATGTATCTTGAACTTTATCCACTAAAAAAGTGCATTTAAAATTTTGTATTCTAAATACTGCATTTCAGAATGTGTACAAAGAGGGAAAATCAACCTTGGCTTCCTTGTTCTTGGTTCCCCAATAACGTCTGTATCTGTCCAAAGTGGCAATGACAGAGGCAAAAGGCATGTATTTCATTAAGTAAAGGGCAGTAGTGGACCGGCCGGTGGCGCAGCAGTTAAGTTTGCACGTTCGCTTCTGGGCAGCCTGGGGTTCGCGGACCAGATCCTGGGTGCGGACACGGCACCGCTTGGCAAACGCTGAGCTGTGGTAGGTGTCCCACATACAAAGTAGAGGAAGATGGGCACGGATGTTAGCTCAGGGCCAGTCTTCCTCAGCAAAAAGAGGAGGATTGGCAGTAGTTAGTTCAGGGCTAATCTTCCTCAAAAAAAAAAAAAAAAGAAAAAGGGCAGTAGTAAACCTGCAAAATTGAAGTTATCAACAGCTAAGTATGCTTCAAAGTAGCAGCTCCAAAAAGAAAGCTTAATTTGTGAGTGAAGCAGAACCTTCAGGTTTCCTCAACATGGTGCCAATGGTGGATTTTTACTATCACCATTATATATGCAAATTTTTAACTTTATGTAAAATTTAATGTCCATTTGTCTATGTAACTTTTTCTTGCTAAAAACATTTATGGTCTTCATCCACTTCTAAAGTGGGCGTGACTCAGAAGAGGTTAAGAAATCAAAGAAGGGGGGCTGGCCCCGTGGCCGAGTGGTTAAGTTCGCGCGCTCTGCTGCGGGTGACCCAGTGTTTCGTTGGTTCAAATCCTCGGCGCGGACCACACTGAGGCAGCGTCCCACATGCCACAACTAGAAGGACCCACAACGAAGAATATACAACTATGTACTGGGGGGGCTTTGGGGAGAAAAAGGAAAAAAATAAAATCTTTAAACATGTACTTTTTTTAAAAAAAAAAAAGAAAGAAATCAAAGAAGGGTAATATTGTGTAATTACTGGGCACATCTCAGAACCACTGACTTACTTTCACAAAATTTATTCCATAAAACAACAGTTCCTGGGGAGTTAAACAGATATAAAAGAATTTGATGGATAAATTAAACTTCTATTCTGCAGTAGTTTTTAGAGCCCTTAACATTTTAAAGAGCGTTGTTCATCTCCAAGAGTGTAATATGATAGGCAGTGCTTCAAAAACTCACCTGCCAGGGAATCTTCTCTATCTAGGGAGAATTGTCCAGCTCCAAGACTTTAAAGAGCACACTTGGGGAAAAGATGATTTAAGATTGCACTTCCTGAGCAAACACTCAGTGATAGATAACCAACTGAGAATTTTATAACTCAATTCAAATGAGCCAATTTTGGGTGAGTGAAACAGTGACTGTGCCTTTGACACTATGATATTCTCCAACAAGCAATAACCATAGTTTTGCACAACTGGGTAAGTTGACTGGCAGATCCCAACTGGACGAGTAATTCTCCACATATTCTTTAATCATCTGGGCAAATTACTTTTGAAAAAAATATATATATTGCCTTGCTCTGTTGTTCCAGGATCTTTACTACTTCCTCCCTAGCTAGTCGGCAGGCATATAGAGAAAAACAGTGAAAGATGGGGGAAAAAAGAGCGTTTTATCTGCAAGCTCCAGGAATTGCAGTCATTGGTGAGATTGTGTAAAATGTTAAATCTAGCCAAGAGCTATATTTTATCTGTAGATTACAAAGATTTGAAATTTAATCCATTGTAAATCTGTGTCAAAACAAACAAAACCAAAAAGAAAGAAAGAAACACTCTCCTAATTAAACTTGAGTAATAGTGGGTCTACACTGCCATACTTCCTGACTCATTCTATGTAACTGCTTCCAGTGTTACAAAGGCCTACAGGATTGATGTCCCCTACGCATGAATTGCAAACACATTTTATTTCTACAAGAATCACAGTTGTAACCTAAAGAAAGAAAATAAGATTGCAGGTCATCCTTTTCTTTCCTACCTACCTACCTTATCAGCTGTTCAATTATATCCGCGACTCCATTTAAGCTGACAACTGGTATTTTTCTTTTATTCCCTCTGCTCACACTAATGTTTTCCAGCTTCCTCCTCCTTCTTGTTTTTGCCTGCATCTGTTCTTCATTAGCCTCCCAGAGAGGTGAGTTCTCATTCAACAATATTTATGGAGGACCACGATGAGCATGAGACTGAACATATGCATTTGGGAAGGCTTGTTGCAAGATTGGAAGAAGCTGACAATCTCGCAAGGGAGAAAAGGACAAAAATAGCTGCTACTTTATCCACCAAGAATAAGATGCATTTTTTGATAAGTGGCTTTTTTTCAGTGTGTAGTAAATGAGAAAGGGAATCACTTATTTGATTCCTCATTCGTAAAATGCTATTTTAAATTTGGCCGAAAGGTTGCTTTGGAAGCTGATATTACTCCTCATTTGTAAAATGTCAAGAGGTTGTACAATTAAAAAAGAATCACGACTATTTTTTGAGAATCTATGTTAAACAGCTCTATGTTAGACATTAACAATATTTAAAATGCTGAGCTGATTTTTATCACACTGGGTCCTTTAACAACCATCTTTTATACTGCTATCATTAGATAGAACATTGAATTATCAAAAATTAATGTGGTGTGCTGAGCAGTAGAAATGAGCTTTCTAAGAATATAGTTGTCTAAAATACAATAACTGAATTTATTTAAATTCATTAGATTTTTGACTGACTATCTCTGTATACTTATTATACTTTGTTAATATTATTTCAGTAAACTGCAATATTAAGCATGGATTTTCTAGTATGGATATCCTTGAAATTTTGTTTCATTATGGTTAATACAAACATTCTAATTGAGAACAAATTTTCAGTGAAAAATATTTGTCATACATTCGTTACTAAGCGGGAAAAATGTAAGATCACAGTGTTTGCAATGTGAAAACAAGTATATATTGGTGATAAAAATAGACTTCTTAGTCGAGTTTCATTTGGTTGCAAGTAGTAGACACAAACTGAAGCTAGAGTAAACAAACATACTTTTAGGAAGATACTGGCACATCTCACAGAAGCTTAGCTGGAGCTGAACAACTGGGTCTCGGGTAAGCAGATCTCAGAGCAGGTTCCAGCTGCGGGAGTTCATAGGCCTCAGGGCACTACATTCATAAAATTCAATGACCAGAAGCTCCCAGATTCTGTGTCTCTCAGTTCAACTTCCTGAGTTCCTGGGATCCTGTGATGGCCACTATTTAAATGAGGTGTCCACCTCGGACACCATCAACGATAGCAGATGAAGTAGGGACTATGACACAGCCACAACTGATGGAGACCGTCTTCTGTATCAGGGGCCATTTCCAGAGAGGGAGAATGGTTGTCAGCTAGACACGAATGCAAGAGCTATTTCCTACAGCCAAGAAGAAATGAGTTAATAGTTTACCAAATTAATTTTAATGACTATTAAAGTTGGTCACTGTAACTTTAAGAATATTTGTTCACCAGTTATGGGCAGGTTATTCCCCAGTTCAGCAACACAGCTAAAATAAGTGCTCAGTCTTTCTTCGTAGTGCACAGAGAGAAACATCACAAAGTGCATTCAATTTTGTTTATATAAGTAAATTCAGATAAAAAGAAATCTCGGCTCAGTGGGCTTTCATGTTCCTTTTTTCCCCTTTGTGCTTTTGCAAAGTCTTAGATGTAAAATGTAATCATACAACTGTTAAATTTTATAGAAAGTTGAAAACTTGAAGGTATGATAAAGAATAAAGTAACTTTTCTATATAATAATGCATATGTCAAAAATACATGGGTTTGACCCCTTTTCAGAAATAAGCTAGGGTTTCCTTTTGCGCATTACAAAACATGAGAGCTTCTGACTGCTCTTAAATTAAATAATTTTACTCTGTTACTGACTGTACTTAATGGTGTTAGTAGAAAAGCTTTTTCACTTGTTCTCCAGGAAATTTAATATTCATGTATCAGCCTTACTTGCATTAACATTCAGAACTTGCTAAGAAATTCAGTGACTATACAAGTGGCACTTAAGAAAAGAACAAAACACTGAGTTCTTCAAGTGATTACATAATCTGCCCTTGATTTTTAAACAAGGCAAATCATAGTTACTTGTCTGCCCATTCTGTGGCATAATGAGGTGACCAGTAGAAATTGTGGATGAATCTTCACGACTCCTGTAAGTGAGGGAAGAGCTGACTTCAGTGGCTGTGAAAGACCTCTGTGGTCAAAAATAGCTAAGTTTGTTTTCCCTCCTCTGATAATAACCAAGCACTTAACTCCTTTAATGAATTCCTTTTGTTGGATCATAGGAGTGGAGAACGGAAAGTAGGAAATTGCAAGATGAAGAGACAGGCTCTCATTGTCTGAGCAGATGACTGCCGAGCTGGAGCAATATCAGTGGGGCTCAGGAAAGAACAGAAACGACAAAAAATACAACAGATCCTTTTGTACATTCAGCAGTGTGTTAGATTCAGGGCCAGATACCAGCAGTGCATGGAAGACGGGAACCAAGCATGGAGGTGTGTGAGGAGATGAGAGCCTTGCTGTTTTGCATGCTGGCAAATGGCATGTGTGGAAACACCAGAGATTTTCCACAAGCTCCATCTTTCTTGTCCTTTTTTTCTTCGGAAGAAGAAAATCAATTAAACTCTGAGCCCTTGACCTTCACCCTCAAGGACTCAAACTAGCCAGAATGGCATTCCCTCTGTGATGGTATGCTATGCTGCCTCAAAAGGAATTGCACTGGAAACGAAAGGCAGAGGTTTCTGTGAGTATAGATAAGGAAGGCTATGAAAACTGATTCCATTATGTTCCACGGGTTAAGGCAGCATTACCAGAATTTTGCTCATATCCATTACGAGTCATAATCAAATCAATTTTAATAGGAAATATATATATGTGTGTGTGTATATGTTGTTAACTTCTCCATATGAGTAATATGATTGATGCAACTAATATTGATACAGCTGATTCTAAAATTAACCTACAACTATGCCTAGAGTTTATTTCATTATATGCAGACAGGCCTTTATGAAGGATCCTGGTGTCTACTTCCAACAAGCTTGAGCAAATGCTGTGGCCTGGAGCCATCTGAATCAGACCTCAACACATCAGATTGGCCTGACCAGGCTAGTTTTAGATCACTGATAACCAGTGGCTTAGCTGCAACCTATTTCTTATTGTGCATCAGATACATTCCAATAGACAGAACCCAATTAAAATATAGAAGCTATTAAAATTAGCTTTGTTCTATTGGCACTATATTAAAAAGGAATAAATTATTGGACTTGGTGAAAATCATCACCTAGGCCTTAAAAGAAATCTAACATTTACATATTTAATAAGTAGAGTAATTACGCTGTGCCCGACACTGAAGTAGGAGCTTGCAGTTCAGTTTGAATTTTGCTTAATGGAAAAGAAAGATATCAAACAAGTAGATAGAACGAAGTTTCATGCAACTGATTGTTATTAAACTTTCTCCAGCTGAAATGCATGAGACACCAGAAAAGGGAACTGCATAGGCTGGTACGACATATCAGGCTTTTGGAAGGTTCAGTGGCAGTACTAATTATAAGGACAATAGAATCAGATGGCTCTGGCTGAGCATAATTGATGCATTAGAGAAATCTACTGGAAGGCTGAGGGTAATCTCACAAATTAAAATGAAATGTGAAAGTCAGAGGTCTTCCTGGGCTGCATAGAAAGTCACTCTTATTTTTTATAGCCTAGGACAGAAAAAGCAGAGGATCTGGGCCAGCAGCAGATGTCCAAAGAAGGTGAAGTTTCAACTACATCAAGTCAAGGCTCCAAGTGGATAGCAGTGGGACTCTGAGACATGGGTGGGGCCGTGTGGACACAGAATATTGAAGCCTCAGATCCCCTTGAACCCTCTGGATCCACAGGAAGGTTCCACACCTCCCTGTTAGAGGAGGAATCAGAAGGTTCTAGTTTCCCTGGCTTGAAGACAATGCAGCAGCCTCTAGATTGCACCCCCTCTCATCATAACACTCTAGGCCCACATCCCTTCCTGGCCACCAGACCAAGAAGTAGCAACAAGCCACAATAGAACATGACCAGTGCAGTGCTGGAAGTGGAAGAGAGGAAATGGACTATATCTCAAAAAAAAGCTGCATGATTTAGCCAACACACACCAGCAGGAGCCTTGAAATGATGTATGGGACTGGATCCTGAGGGTGCCAGACCATGGAATTGCGGGGGGAGGGGGTGGATGGAACCGAAAGCTGTATAATGAAGAGTTTATTAACATTGGAGTATTCTCCTATAATATGGGATCTGATAATCTGGCAAGGACCTATGAAGATGGTGTTAATATGCTAATTCTTAATACGCTAATTGGATGGGTCTAGTTCTAATCGGGATGGCACTTAGAAATTTGGAGACAGCGCTGGTTCACCATAAGTGAAGCAGAAATGAGTAAATATACTAGATAGGGGACGCAGGCCTGCTACATGGATATCTACGTAAGGTTAGAAAATCTACCAGCTGACCCTGTCCCATGGGTGGAATTGGAGGACACTTCTACCAAAGTGATAAATTATGCTCCAGGGAAAGGGGCATCAGCTTCATTAAGAAACTTAGTGGTGACTTCTCTGTAAGTGAGAGAAAACAGCAGGTGATTCTCTTACAACTGGGTTCAATAATAGAATTAGGGATGGCAGAATCCCAAAATAATAGAGGCTAGGTGGTGGCACTTAACTGTCACAAGTTACAATGAACTCAACGTTAGGCTATTACAATGAACTCAATCAGCTGCAAGGCTGGGGTGGCCCAAAGGGACCTGAACCACAGGGCACCATGGAAATGGTTCATAAACATAGCTTCCCTAGGGGCAACCAAGATGAGTAACCAACAAGAGTACTGCTCAATCCATTTAGTCAAAAGAAATCAAGAAAAGAGGCAGAGGACACCAGGCCCAATAAAATATTTTAAATGTTTGCCCAGGTTCTGGACCTGAGCCATTTTGCAGATCTGAAATACATTGACTGAGGTCCTCAGGAGGAAGGACCCTGCAAAACCATAAAAGTGGGCAAGCGTGTAGAAAAATGATCCCCACAGTCCTTCCTTAAGGAGATTTACAGCCGTTTACTCAAGTAACCATGTACTAAGAAGAATGGAATACAAAAATATTTCAAAGAAGGCTGGACACTGAGTCTAGCTAGCTTGATGCTCAGGAATGTGAAGCATATAATAAATGTAATACTATCCCAGCTTGACTCACAGGGAGTTCACTGGGTCCCCAGAACCACCCAGTGGTCATTTCTTTGGTACTTGGCCCTGAATATATCATTGGTATGGATGTAGTTGGCTGTGCTTAGAACTCCCACATAAGTTCCTTCCCCTGATTAGTAGATTATATTGCAGTGGAGAAGTCCACATGGAAACATCTGAAACTGTCACCATCCCACCCCACCCCCACTGGCAAAGTTAGTAAATCAAAAACAATATTACATCTTGAGGGGAATGGCAGAGATGGGTATCACCTTTAAAGTCTCAAAGAATGAAGAGGTGACCATCCCCATTATATCCTAAATTAATTCACTAGTCAAGCAGATGAATTCTGTTTGCTGTGTGGAATATGGACAGTTAACGTAGACTCAGACACACGGTGTGTGGCCATTGGTCTAACAAATGTTTTCTTTTCTATTTCTACTAAGATAGAGGATTAAAACAAAGTTGCAGTGATTTGGAACAGATAGCAGTAGACTTTAATGGTCTTTCCCCATGGCTGCATTAACTCTCCTGTCATCTCACATAATATATTTGGAAGAGATCCGGACTCTCTGAACATTTGCAGAACACCATATTATTACACTCTGTGGATAACATCATGTTAATGGAACCAGATGAACAAGAAGTCGCAAATATGTTAGAGTTTTGTTTAAACGCATGAACTCCAGAGGATGGGAGATAAATCCTGTGAAGAATCAGGGCCCACTACATTAGTAAAGTTTTGAGTGGCCCAATGGTCTGGACCATGCTGGGGTGTCCCCTAGAAAATAACTGCATTTCACACCTAAAAGGACTTAGATGTGAAGAAAGCATCTTTGGGTCTGTGGCAGAATATCCCAGTGATGGGCATAGTGCTGTGACCTTTAGTGGATGGCATGAAAGGCTGTTAAATTTGAGTGAGATCCAGGGCAGGAAAGTGCCCTGCAGCAGGTCCAGGCTGATATGAAAGCAGTTCTACTACTTGGGCCTTAGTCTTGTGAAACTATTAATATTTTCACATTTCTGCATGGTCCAGGCTTTCTGAATAGAGGATGATTGAATAGCAACCCTAAAGATAGATCTCCCCTGGAGCCATTTGTTTAAATTCCAAAGTAATGAAAAAAAGCTGGAGACCTTTTCTTCTCCTCACTGGAGAAGATTTGTTCATATTTCAGAGCAAAAGCCTCCCTCTGGCGAGAAGGAAGGCAGATGTGTCAGCCACCCTATTAGCTCTAGCTGTTGTAATTTCAGGGTTCCTCTTCTGTAGTGCCACCTCTGCATGCACAAGTGATATCTGGCCTTCATTCTGTTGCCCCAAGGGGAGTCAGGACATTGCTAAGATGCTCTATGAATAAATTACCTGTTCTCTCGTCCAGAGATCTGCAGTTTCTGTTAGTAGATAAATAGATGGATGGTAGGTAGGTAAGTAGGTAGGTAGATACATAGATAGAAAGATGATAGATAGATAGATCCGTAGACAGAAGAAAGGCCAGCTAACTTGTTAACTTGCAAGTGGAGCGACATCTCAGGTCCTTTACAGTTTCAAACTTAAAAATGTGACCCACTATTTGAGGTGGAAAAATATGTTGTGTGGAATTTCTGGCAAGCCCCAGTAGGAATTTTGCAGCATAAATCCCAAGGGTTTTGGAGCTAGAACATGTTATCTACAGCAGAGAATAAACACCATTTAAAAAAAGAGCTTCTGAGTTGCTCTTTAGCCCTAATAGAGATGGAGATCATATAGCTGATTGGCATGAGCCGTGAAGGAGCATGCAATTTTTATAAGAAGGAAGAAGACGAAGAGTCTAAAAGTGACAGTGAGGAGCACAGAGTGTTCAGATGCTGCCTCTCAACCCTGAAAGATAAGAAAAGAGAGAACATGCAGCTTTGCTTGAAAGAAGAAAATGTTAATCAAGGACTTCTAAGGCAAATAAGATTTCATTTAAATCCAAGGTACACAAAATATTTTGTCAAGAGTTTTAGAACCTCTGGAGTCCATTAATAATGGAATGGTAGACTTAGGGAAGAAGTTTAGTAAGAATAGAAGAGAGAGAGAATGAGTCAGGAAACAGAAACATGAAGTGGTATTGATGTGAGAATAAGACTAGTCCCAAGAGCCTACATTTGAGTGATGGTTGAAAAAATAAGGATGTGAGGCAGGTTGACCTTGGGTCCCAAAGACAAAGGCATGATAGTGAATGACAGGCATTTGGTCAACATGATGGTTAATTTTGTTTGTCAACTTGACTCACCTAAGGGATATCCAGACAGCTGGCAAAACATTATGGCTGGTGTGCCTGTGAGGATGTTTCCAGAGGAGATTAGCATTTGAATCAGTAGACTGAGTAAAGAAGATCCACTCTCTCCAGTGTGGGCTGGCATCATCCCATCCTTTGAGGGCTCGAATAGAGCAAAAAAGGCAAAGGAAGGGTGAATTCTTGCTCTCTCTTTTTGAGTTGGGACATCCATCATCTCCTGCCCTCGGACTTTGGAGCTCGTGGTTCTCTGGCCTTCACGTTCCGGGAATTACACCAGTGGTCCCCTAGCTCTCAGGCTTCTGGCCTCAGAGAGGGAGATACCATTGGGTCCCCTGGCTCCCAGGCCTGTGGGCTCAGACTGAATTATACCACTGGCTTTCCTGGTTCTACAATTTGCAGATGACAGATTGTGGGACTTCGCAGCCTCATAACCACATGGGCCAATTCCTATAAAAAACTTCCTCTTACTAAAACTCTTACTAAAAATCTCTCTCTATCCTACTGGTTCTGTTCCTATGGAGATCCCTGACTAATACAGTCAACTTGAGACTTAACTGTCAGGAGGATGTGAGAAAGCCTAGGCCACAAGGAGAGGCCACGTGTAAGTGCTCCAGCTGATAACCCTAGGTAAGAACTCAGTGGACAGCAGGACTGACTGCTAAGTGAACAGACAAGCACTCAGATGATACCAGTCTCCAGGCCACAAGACTTCTTTCTAAGCAGAAAAGCTATCCTCTCACCCTTCAGTTCTCAAGTTAAATGTTACTTCCTCAGAGAGGTTTCTCTGAACTCTTAGATTCCATTACATTGCCCTTTTATACATCATCATAATCCCTTGTGGATTCCCTCCATAAAGCATATGGAACATAAGTACCGTCTATTTGTATAATTATTCATTAAAATTCTGGGTGTTCCCCCTACACACACAAAGGGGACAGGGGCTGTTTCTTTCTGGTCCGTCATATGTCCCCATTGTTCTAATTCTGACTCTTAGTAGATATTCAATACATATTTGTTGTGTAAATTCTTACTCCAATATTGTACTTCTCAGGGCTGGGCACCAATGGGCTGAGAATCCTAGAGGCTCAGAAAGACTTTGGTGTTCGCTACCCTAGGAGATTGGAAGGGTGCAGGGAGAAGACTGTCCAAGCAGCACGATTTTCGGTTTTGCATTTATATTTTCATAGTAAAGTACATGAGTTGTTTTGTTTGTTTGTTTGCTTACACAAGCAAGTAACTCATCTGAGCAGATTTTATTGTAAAACTTCTTTTCTTCCTTTGGGACATACAAACGACTCCTTTCAAAGTGTCCTTGTTTCTTTCTCTGCTGTGCTCTGCCATCGTTTATCAGTCAGAGAATGAGGCTCTTACGGTATAAAAGGTAAACAGATAGGAGGGGTCCAGAAGGCAGACGCTGCAGATTCCGTCCTGACTAAATGGCTGGTGGGCTGGGCGACCTGGACCTGGACATGTTTTAAATCTCCCTAGATCCGTGGCTCTGCAAGCTGCACAAGGAAAGGCTCCCTGATGGAAACAGATGCACGGATATTCCCAGTTATACGTGCGGTGCAACTCAATGCCATGTGAAGCTAGGATAAAATTTTGGCGATTTTTTTCCAGGAGCAGCAAACTAGTGGAAAGAATGAGGACTGTGATGTCAGACAGACCTTGAACCTGACTCTTCCACTTGGCCTCATCTCAAAAGCAGCCTATAATTCGAATTAAATGAATAAAAGCATATAAAACACACACACAGTAAGCTCTCAAAAATTTTAATCGCTTTACCTGATCAATATCAAGGAATCAAATCTCGAGTGAGCTGTTCTGTATCTTAATTGAGTGAATGTAAATATTCTGGTTGTAATACCGTGCTATATTTTCACAAGATGTCACCTTTGGAGGAAACCGGGTAAAGAGTACATGGGATCTCTCTGTATTACTTCTTACAACCTCATGTCCATTCACAATTATCTCAAAACAAAAGTTTAATTTTAAAAAAGTCTTTAGTAAGAAGGAGGAGAACCTCAACTCATACGGTGGTACAGCTGGAGAAAACTTTAGCAATTTAATTTTTCATTCCCCATCATTTCATAAGTGATATAAGGAGTCAACCTACAAATGATGTAAGGAAGCCCAACACAGTTAGGCGACTTGGACAACACATAGCTAGTTGTTGTCAATGCCAGCAAAAAGTGCTTAGGGTCCCAGTCCCAGGTTGGTTTTATTACACGAATCTAAGTACAGTTTTGAAGAGGACTCCTTGACATCTAAATCTTCTTTACTGTTCTAACTCTGGGGTTGCTGTTTTTGTATCTAGAGCCTTTTATAGAGAGGACTATTTTTTTCTGAACAATCTGTGATTCTTAGTACTAATATAGAATTTCACAAAATCCCTTCATGTTGTACTGTGAGAAAGCATCTTTTGGCAAATAACCTTGAGATCCTGGAAACAAGCTTAAATAAGTAACTGGACAAGGATAATGCTGTACCTAGTAACATATCCACCCTCTCATTTGTTGAAATATGATGAATGGGGTAAACTCAACATTTACAAATAAAACACATTGGATGTACTAAGTTTAATACTTAATTTAGAACATTATTCAGGGCCAACAAGGGCTTTTGTGTTATATGTCTTAAAGGACTCCAGAGATCCCCTCTCAAAAGGCTCTACCTCCTTGGCTGGCTTCTCTTTCTATAACTTTGTCATTGTTTTTATTTCTACTGGCTATAGCTAGATATAAACATCACAGAAAAGGTTTTTTGGTACCACCAATGTTTTACATTACTTCCCAACAGAAAACTAGCTGAAACAAACATCCTGAGGTTATAAAACATGGAATAATTAAATTTTGTTGGAAGAAACATTAAGCCATGAGAAGAAAGGGCTGGTCTTTACGGACTAATTTGATGGGAACCTAAATGTATTAGCACACCTGAGTTAAGGGTGGAGTGGGGGGAAAGTAGTGAATCAAAATGCGGAGAGAAATATCGAATTTCAATTAAATATTGAATTTAATCGAGAAAATATAAAAATGGTCACGTATATAGTAAAATAAAAGCCCTCACAAATAGTAGGTGTGACTCATAAGAAATGCTAAAATTATTAAAATTAATATGAAAAGTGAAGGGGAGGTACAGTATATAAATATTTTCCCACCAGAAATCATTTGTGTATATTAAAGGAGAACTGGATATATTTTTTAATGCCTCAACTGTAAGCACCGAGGTTACAATGAAATCTTTTTTTCCACTGGTTGACTTAAGGTTCTAGCTAGAATAGTACCTATATATACCTCACTTCTACAAAAACAATTCAAATTCTTTTTCCATTCTCTTGAGTGCGTACTAGAATAGCTCTGCATAAGTGGGTATGCCACCCTGAGCCCTCAGCAGATGAATCAGGCTTACAGCTAAGAGCATACACAACAGACATGAAGCACTGCATACTAGTTTACCTGCTGCTGTTTTGTTATAGCTACAATCAAGCCACTGATTGAATTCTATTAGAATGCAGGATATTTAGCACTGCATTAGAAAATATGAAGGCATTCTTTTATGTTTCTTCTCAAGCATGTGCAATTCCTTATTATTGAGAATTCCACATCTAAATGCAACAATATTTGAGGACAAAGGATGCATGACACTCATAATTTCTTAGCATATGAGGCAGTTTACCAAACACCATTTTCCTGATATGGATGAAATCTCTACAACGGGGGAAAAAACACTTAGGACGTTGCTTCCGACACCACCTGCCTTCTTTAAACTCTTTCTTTCTTATAATTATAAAAGGAATAAAACTCTAACACTACAGCAAAAGAGCAAAACATGACACTCTCTTCTAAACTTTAACTCTAAGGTTGACCATTGTACCTTTATAAAAGTTTACTGGGTGTCCTTAAAAGCCTATTTCTTTCCAAATACTCACAGATGTTATACAGAAGCACACACACACACACACAATATCATACTATTCATATTGTTTTATGACTTGTTTTTTTCACCCAATAGGTTATATAAATTAAATTTTTATCAATGATATTTACAGTATTTCCAAATACTTGCTATTACAAACATATTGGTATTAATATCCTTTTACTATAATTTTTGTATATATGTAAAAGTATGATTATGGTATAGTTCCCTAAAAAATAACATACTTAGTCCACTTTTAACTTTGATAGATATTGCCACATTTCTCTCCAAAAAGGCTAGACACATTTACGCTCCCACCAGTAGTAAACCAGGGTCCATTTCCCACCTTAATTTAAATCTTATAGATCAGCTCTCTCCAATAGAATTTTCTGCAATTATGGAAATGTCCTATATCTGTGCTGTTTAATACAATAGCCACTAGTTATATATGTCTATTTAACACTTGAAATTTGGCTAGCATAATTAGGGAATAGAATCTTAAATTTTATCTAATTTAAATTATTTTAAATGTAAATAGCCATGTGTCACTAGTATCTACTATATTGAATAGCATAGTTATATACAGAATGGGATCTGGTTTAATTTTTATTTTCCTGTTTATTCACAAAATTATCACCTTTCACACTTTTAAAGTGGTTTGCCACTTTAAATTATTTAACTAATAAATTTTATTTGTATACTTTGCTATTTTTCCATTGTATTGCATGTCTTTATTTTGCTGATTTATCAGTAACATTTTTCTTGTATGCTTATTTCTATTGGATGTTTACTAACACAATCTACTATATAGATTTCAAATATTTGCAAACATTACTTACTGGATACTATATGAATTACATGTTTTCTTTTTCAGGATAGTATCTGACTGGTAATGACGTGTATATGAAAACTATTGGGTTTTGTATATTTCTTTTGTATTTTGTCTCTTCATTTAACTGTTAGTACCAATTTTTGGTGTTTTCATTAAAATTCCTTTCTACTAACCTATTTTCTAACTCTTTTAGCCCCTTTCTGTGAGTCCTCTCCTTCTGGGACTCCCATTTTATGAGTGCTGGTACACTTGGTGTCTACTCATTTTTTTCTTTTTTTCTGTTCCTTAGACTGGATAATCTCAAAAGATCTTTCTTAAAGTCTACTTATTCTTTGTTCCGCCATTCCACATCTTTCACTGAGTCTCTCTAGCAAATTTTTTATATCAGTTATTTTAGTTTTTAAGTGCAATATTTCTACTTCATTCTTTTTTGTTATTTCTATCTATTGATATTATCTGTTTGAGATATCATTCTCAAACTTTTCTTTAATTCTTTAAATATAGGATCCTTTAGTCCTTGAAGATATTTATAATAGCTGATTTGAAATCTTTCACTAGTAAGTCCAGCGTCTGTCCTTTCTCAGGGGCAGTTTCTGTTGACTGTTTTCCTCCTATGTATGGGCCATACTTCCATCTTGTTTCTTTGTGTGTCTCATAATTTTTGTTCAAACATGAGACACTTAAAATAACACATTGTGGAAACTCTGGAAATCAGATGGAAATCAGACTCCCTCTACTCTCCAGGGTTTGCTGCTATTGCTGTTGTTGTTTATTCTCTTTGTTTATGACTTTCCTGTTGTTCATTTGTGACTTTTCTGAACTAATTCAGTTAGCCTGTTTTCTTTACTACATGCAGCCACTCAAGCCTCTGTTTGGTTAGTTTATTCATCAGCTAATGTTTAGACAGAGATTTCCTTAAATGTCTTGGACCAATATGTCTCATAACCCTTGTGAGGGGCTCTGAGTTTATGTTTGAGGACATCTTCAACACTCCAGAAGAAAATTTACAACTCTGCCTTAACCTCCAATTCCTGATTGTGCAGAGACTCAAGGTCAGCCACAGATGAGAAATTTGAGCCTTCTCAGGCATTTCCTAGACATGCTCACAGTTCTGCACAAGTGTTTGGTCTTCTAGATTACCAGGAATAAATAGAGCTTTCCAAAGCCCTCTAGAGTCCTCTCATTCCCCAGTTTTCCCTTTTAAATTTCTTTGTTAGCTTTTTATTAGCCCCAAGTGGTATATCCACCTCAGGAAGCTGTGATTTTAAACAATTGTCAATGATTGTTTTAGACACATACCCTGGGGTCATGGCTATTCTCACAGAACCAGTTCTAAACCAGGTCAAATAAAGATAAGCCCTGAGAATGGAGCTCTTCAGCAGCTTCCGTAAAGGTCAAATGGTGACAATAATATGGGATGAGGTTTGGGGGGAGTTCCAAGCCCCTTCTTCTCCCTCCATTGACTTCTATGCTGGTGGTTTTCACAGCTACCATGGTTGCAATTGCAAGTCTATGGTTTTCAAGGCTACCATGGAACCAGTGAGAGGAAAATGGGAATAAGGCTCCTAAAAACATCATAAAGCTCATAGTTTATACCAAGATTCAATAATTTTTCTAAAATAAATTTTTTTCTGATTGTTGGAAGCTTTTGATTCATTTCTAGAGTTCCAAAAAAGTTGACAATTTATGCCAATACTCCTAACCTGAACCCGAACCCGAACCCAAAGGGTAACCTGAACCCTAACCAGAACCCGAACTGGAACCCCAACCGCAACCTAAACCCCAACCCAAACCGCAACCCGAACCCAAACCCTAGCCCGAACCCTAACTCTAAACCCTAACTGGAACCTGAACCTGAACCTAAACCCAAACCCTAACCCTGCCCTAACCCTAACCCTAACCCTAACCATAAGCCAACCCAGAACCCGAACGCGAACCCGAACCCTAAACACTAACCTGAACCGGAACCATAACCCAAACACTAACCGTAACCCAAACCCAAACCCTAACCAGAACCCGAGCCCGAATCCTAACCCTAAACCCTAACTGGAACCCGAACCAGAACCCAAACCCTAAACCTACCCTAACTCTAACCCTAAGCCTAAGCCGAACCCTAACCCTAACCCAACACTAACTGTAACCCGAAACCAAAACACAACCCAA
>NC_060269.1:84851140-84987608 GCF_021613505.1 Equus quagga
GATACTGAAAAGTGGATTTGGGGTGGTGGGAAGGCACAAATCTTTGTCAGATTTAAAGGGCCCTCTAAAGGGGTGTGGTGAGAAATCTCTGCCTGCGGTGTAGAGAATTCAAGGTTGAGATGATGTGAGTGTCCAGAAAGCGGGAGAAGTGGTGGGGAAAAGGCAAGGAGGTTTGGAGGGGGATGGGAGAAACAGAGCTCAGAGCCACCAAGGAGCAACCACCATTTATTAAGGTATCTTCTTCTTCCTGTTAAAGCAATACCTTGGATATGCTCCATGTAAATATTTTTCACAACGCATTTGTTAAAGATCCATTGGTCCATGTTTTCATTCTGTTTTTGCAAGGAATCTGGGTCATGGTGGGACTGGAAGAAACTGAAGTGTTTACAACACCAGCAAGATTTGGAGAGAGAGTTGATGAAGGCTTAGCTTCATGAAATATTTACACATCTCTCACGTGGGCTTTTGTTTGCTCTTGTTGGTGCTGCTGCATATTTTGCTTTGATAATGCTTTGAGTGTACTTCTCCTGAATGTGCTTATTCTCCAGTTATAAACTCTTCTTTCTTTTCCATTGTTCACCGTTGGCCTGCCCTGAGTACCAACTGTGGGAATAAAGACACATGAGTCACGCATAAGGAAGAAAATCTTTTTCTCTTGCTATCTGCAAATGGCAGGAGTTTGTATTAGAGAATCTTCTTTTGAAAAAGAATTAGGAAGAACATTTTTCAAGTTTTTGTGCGTGTTTAATGGGGGGAATGAGTTGTTGATTCATAAACAGAAAAAAAAAAGTAGTGATTGCCATTGCAAGTCTAGATGTTACGTCGTTGCGATTTATTTTGGAAACAGAGCAGAGGAACTCCTGGAGATCCGTGTAGAGCATGTTGTGGTGTGGTGAGGCTTCACTTAATCGCTAACTAGACTGTTATCAAAATGACCAGGACAGAGTCACAAGTGCACAGCTTCATATGGAAAGTGGAGGACCGAAGCGTGCTACGAATCAGATCACTCTGAACTGAAGGTCTCAACAAGCTGTTTTGGAATTTGGGTGTTTTTTTAATTGCCTCAATACACTCGCCCAACACATTGAATTGTCCCTGCAACGTTTCCTTGATAGTGCCTCAAATATGCTTGAAAGAATATTATCAGCTACAGCTATCCTTCACTGTATGAATTTCCAGTCACAAAATCTGTGGCTTATGGGGAAGCAATGAAATATTGTTCATGGAATCACAAAAATCATAAAAGATTAGCCTCAGAGAGTCAGGACGCGATTCCAGACCCAGCTCACACTTGAGCTCTTTCAGTGGCAGCTGTTTGTGCTCTGTATGCACTCGTTCATAGATTCATTCATGCATTCAACATATGATTATCTCGAACTGACGTGGTCCTGGACTGTGGAAGAGAAGAGAGAATGAGACAGTCTCAGCCTGCAGAACTAGGGAGGGAGGGACATCGGCTTGTTCAGGGCTATGGCGGGGCGAGCACAGGGTGCTGTGGAAGCCAGGTTGAGGAGGGGGAGAGGACAAGGACAGTTTCCAGGGACCTGAAGGGTGAGGTGAACTAGCTTGGTAAAGAGGAGAGAGAAGGGTAGTCCTGATACAGAGACCAAAATATGCAGAGGCCCAGGAAGAACAAGAAGCTCTAGGTGGTTGAAAAACAGTGTAAGTAGATGAAGATGGAAAGCTGAAGATGGAGAAGGCAGTGGAATCCTTTCTCAGCTGAAGTCCAGCAGGGCTGCTAACTCGTCTGGGCAGTAAACCGTTTAATCTGGATAAGTTAGGTAGACACATGCATATTGGGGCTCTATGTTGTTCACATTACCCACGTTTATATCCTTCAAATATCTGGAAACCATATTAATCTTAATTGACAATTGCCTGATTAAAAGGGAGACGTGTCCTTGAGAAAGTCATATTCTCTGTGCCTCGGTTTCTACATCCACAACATGTCTGCCATCTACTTTGCGTTTTGTGAAAATGACAGAGAATGAGGGAGTGGAGATTTGAGTTTTATAGAAATGCGGGGAATCTTATCTTCATGACAACTGTGCTCAGTGTAAAAGGGTGGAAAGTACTGTTTATTCTAAGCATTTAATTGTCCCAGACAACTCCAAAAGATGGTGTGAAAAAAATGAACAAAATGTCACTCAGGAACACGGGCTCAAGAGAGCCCAAAGGCCACATACAATTTTAAAATTATTTTTTAAGTGAGGGAAATATATACAGCAATGCCACAGTAATGAATAAGTGTCCTTCTTGGGGCCGGCCTGGTGGCATAGCGGTTAAGTTCGCACATTCTGCTTCAGTGGCCCGGGGTTCGCCTCAGATCCCGGGTGCGGCCATGGCACTGCTTGGCAAGCCATGCTGTGGTAGGCGTCCCACGTATAAAGTAGAGGAAGATGGGCACGGATGTTAGCTCAGGACCAGTCTTCCTCAGCAAAAAAAGAGGAGGATTGGCGGCAGATGTTAGCTCAGGGCTAATCTTCCTCAAAAAAAATAAAATAAGTGCCCTACCAGAACTGGTCACAGCCCATTGTGAAGTCAGTTTACTGGGTCTGATAGCATTTTCATTTTTGGAAAATTGTTAGAGTAAAATGGAATAGAAGGGTAAATAAGCTTTCTTCATTAACTTTTTAGTGAAATGTATATTTATAGGGATGTGTGCACTGGACTATGATGTTATGCATCATGTTCCAAAAAGTCTGAAAGCTACTGCTTTAAGTGATACAAGGAAGAGATGCTTCCAGCTTTCAAGACTCCAAGAGTTAACTAGAAGATCTGATACACAAGTATGTCTGCAGTATTCTGAATAGCAGAATTGCCCAGAGAAAGGCAAGACCTTATGACTTACCACTAAATTCATGGCAGTAGAGGCAGAAGAGGGGGAGAGCCTTAGGGACTGAATTAATCCAGAAAGGCTCCAAGGAAGAGGTGGTACTTGAGCCAGTTTATGAAAGATGAATGGCTCTGGGTGGGCACTGAGGAAGGGGTGGTGATATAGAAGGAGGAAGTGAAGAATGAGGTGGGGTCATGTGAGGTTTATTTAAGAATCATTTAGAAAAGAAGAAATGAATATCAAGTTGTGGGGAGGGAATTACAGAAGAATTTCTGTTTAGATTGAAATATGACTCGAGTTGCTATTTATTTTATATCTAAGATTTCTTTTCCTGATACTGCTACTTTAAGAAAATCTAGATGGAATGGCCGTAATGTTATAAATCTGTCATTTCCTGCCATCTTTTTACTTCTTTTGCAATAATTTACTGGCTAGGCTTTGTTTCAATTGAATTGGATGGCTGAACTCTTGAAATTATGTGGTGTACCACATTGTAGCATGATTATTTCATTTCTCAGAACACAAGTACAGTCTTTGGCACTGAGGGGCAAGGGTGATGGACTGATTGTCATAAATCGAGTGAACCCCTCTCTTCTCTTCAACAAGTCTCCTTTCTCAAGCGCCTCATAAGCGCAAAGCCCTATGAAGACGAAGCAGACCTTGTGGTGCTCATAACCCTGAAAGGAAGGGCAGAATCTGTGGATTTTCTTTTTCGGTTGCTCTGTGACTTGTCCATCATTTAGTTAAGTTTTTAAGTATGTTTGTGTGCATTTCAAGAAATTAGCATCAGAGTGTTTTTGCTGTAATCCAGTAGTTATTTTGAGGAGATAAAATCAGAGAAGAAATCTTTACTTGTGTTTCTGAAAACTTTTGGTGGGCTTCTTTCGGCTCTTGCTGTCTTTCCTATAAATAGGAATAAAGAAATCATGTGATATTGATACCCTTTTGAATAAAGCTATACCTTTAACCAGAAGAACGGTGCCAGTTAAAATACAGACTTGTGTGCTTAAATGAGTTGATTTGGCATGCCGTCAAATTTGGAAATTCATTTTTATGTAAAGATGTCCTGGACTCCTCTTTCATCTTCCTTCTCCACATCAGAATGTTTAGATTAGTGATAATCGAACTTTTTTGCATAAGAGTTAAGTCTGGAATAATGAAAGCATTTAGAGGGTGCATTTGAATTGAAAAGACATTTATTGAATTTCATGGGGGAAAATGTATATACTCCTACAATTTAGATGACTTACTGTCTTGACTGCCAGCGAGAACATTTTTCACAGCTTTTTAGCTGGGCGTATTGAAGTTGGCAACACAGTAACAGCTTTCTAATTTTTCATGTCAGTAATTAGATTGTCAGCTTTGTTTTGAAGCTAGCAGCATAATTGGGGGCTCGAATTGTTATTACCAGGCAATAATAACTGACCCTTAGCTGGAAGGTTAAATGCTATGACCTATTGAATCTGGGTCCAAATCTGGAGGTGGGGCTTGGAAGTCTGTATTTTATAATGGTCCCAAGAGGATTCCAGTAGCCAGATCTGGACATCGCTGTTTAGTCCTGCCTTTCTTTGCAAGGAAAGAAAAAGGTTACACATGAGTCCCGAACAAGTTAATAACTTGTCCTAACTCACTGTTAGAGCTGAGGCTATAACTACACCACGTCTTTCTAGTTCTCCACTGATTCTCAGCTAAAGGGACGAAGGACGGGGCCAGAAGCGAGCTCTGAGCATCTCCTGAGTGATGGGGGAAGGGAATCAAATTACTCAGGCAGCCTTCCTCCAAAATTGAGAGTCATGCCATGAGCCTTTCTAAATGACAGTGCAGTGATCTCTGCCCCCAGGGTCTGATGTGGCAGAAAACTGTGAGGATCAGCTGTGTGATCTGTGGCAAGGCGCTTTCTTGGCCTTACATACCAGATTCAAATAAAAAATGTTAATTCTTGGGTCTCAAACCCAATGGATACCCAAGGCACCCCCAGGAAGATGGCTTTAGTCAGTAGTCACAGCCTGTGACACTTACAGAACCAAGAAAACCCTGGACAAAACTCGAGGCTGGAGAGTGAAAATCCACAAAGTCACAGGCGCCCCCAGGGACCTCAGCACTGTTGCTAATTCAGTAACGGACAGCTGGACAGAGAGCTCCAGAGCTCCTTAAAAGTCACATTTGCATCTACTAATTTTCTGGAGAGAAAGGAGTTGCAGAAAATCCTTTTTCAAGTCTGAATTGCAAATGGTCCTGCCTAGTGGAAGATCTAGGGGGAGTAATCAAGATGTGTTAAGTGGATAGATTCTGAATTGTTTTTTCAGGATATTGATTTCTAAATAGCCTAAAATTAAAATAACTCGATTGTGGCTATGGGGAACTCTTCTCTTTCTTTATAATGTAGAACTTTGAGTAAATGAAATGCTTGAGGGAGTTAAGGGCCTGTGTTTACTGTATTTTCTGAGTAATCAGAGCATCCTTTTTGTTTCAATTCTTGATGACAATTTTTGAAAATGTAATAGCCTGTGCCTATGTGTCTGCCCTAATAAGTACAATATGGCAAATATCCTCAGGATTCTGAAGTTCGCATCGCCTCCAGGTTTTTATTCTGAATTAGGGCTGTGTAGAACAGGGCTGCTGAGCACAATACAGAATTTTAAAATTGTTTTTCTTCTTTTTTACTCTGTAGCATGAATATGCTTTCTCATGATACACCTCTTAAAAATTCTTGTTGTTCAAAAATGCAAACGATATTTGATTCATTGTGGTATTTGACTCATTGTGGTTTCCACTTTCTGGAGTTTGGTTTGCTTCTGCCATTATATCACTTTGGAATCCTCATTCCTCCATCCTAAATTAGTCTCGCAATCCCCTTAAAATGTGGTTTAGAGCTCAGTTATTTCAGCAAACCCTCTGTGATTCTTAAGACCTGTTTCTAACTTTTATTTTATACACAGCATGAATTTTTAATTTATACTTAGTTATACTGTTCTCCTTGAAAAAAGGCAGGTAAAAATGAGGTGACTAGAATTTTAATGCTAATAAGAATTTTAATCAGAGCTAAGGTTAATAAATGGATGTACGTTTCCCCCTGCATCCTTGAATGAGTAAAAATTGCTTATGACAAATGGGTGTGGAGGCGTGGTCTTGTTCTCATGTTGAACATGTTCTGAAAGCAGTTAGAGAGCAGAAATCTGTCAATGTCAGGGTCAGGGGCTAAGCTCTCATTAAGTGAGTGAAAAATGCCTGTGCAATGTCCTTTCACGAGGGGGTTGATTTCTTGTCTACACATATGGATTCTCAGACTGGAAGAATGCTTTGCTGTGAGCATCTGAGAGACCTGGTGCACTTCATTTAACCTGCCAGACTTCAGGTTTGGGGATGTATGTACCAGACTAGAAATTGAAAACTGGCGGTCTGTGGGCCCAGCAGGAAGATCACATTTTTATTTGGCCTGCAGGTATTTATTTTTAATTAAGCCAATATTTAAAAATCAGATGATCTATTATAAAAAATGAAACGCAAACGCACATTCTCTAGGCTGCAGCTGGATAACGATGTGTGCTACCTCTTTATTACACTGCAGTCCCCACTACTCCCTATTGTCTCTCTAACGTTGAGGCTTCATATAAGTCACTTGTACTTAACAGCTTCAATTAATTGTGTTAGCTACCTAGAACCCATAGATATTGAGTTTGTGAAGTCTGGACTAGATGTTTTCTAAGGACCATTGAGTTCTACAATGCTCTGACTGTACTCATGCAATTCATGTGATTCTATGAAGTAGAGGGGTTATTGTATTGACTGTAGCTAACTCCTGTAAACTATAGTGACAGTCTAAAAAGTTTCCACCATTAAAATATATAGATTCTGTGAAAGGTTAATGAATACAAACTGAGTTGACCTGGTCAGTTAGTAAGAAGAGAATGGTGGAATCTTTTGTTTGTTTCTTTGCTTGCTTGCTTTTTCTTCTCAATTATTTTATTGAGGTCATAATGCTTTATAACATTGTGTAATTTCAGGCGTACATTATTATTTATCAGTGTCTGTATAGACTGCATCATGTTCACCGCCAATAGTCTAATTTTTATCTGTCACCATACATATGTGTCCCGTTACCCCTTCTGCCCTCCCCCCAACTCCCCTTCCCATCTGGTAACCACTAATATGTTCTCCTTCTGCATATGTTTATCTCCCACATATGAGTGAAATCATGTGGTGTTTGTCTTTCTCTGTCTGGATTCACTTAACATCATACCTTCAAGGTCCATCCATGTTGTTGCAAATGGGACGATTTTGTCTTTTTTATGGCTGAATAGTATTCCATTGTATATTGGTACCACATCTTCTGTATCCATTCATCAGTTGATGGACTTGTATTATTTCCACATCTTGGCTATTGTGAATAAAGCTGCAGTGAACATAGGGGTGCATAAAACTCTTTGAATTGTTGATTTCAAGTTCTTTGGATAAATACCCAGTAGTGGAATTGCTGGATCATATGGTATTTCTGTTTTTAATTTTTTGAGAAATCTCCATACTGTTTTCCTTAGTGGCTGCACCAGTTTGCATTCCCACCAGCAGTGTATGAAGCTTCCCTTTTCTCCACATCCTCTCCAATATTTATTATTTTTTGTCTTGTTAATTATAGCTATTTGCTTGCTTGCTTTCTACTATACCACATCTGGCAAAAAAAAAAAAAATTAAAAAGAATAGTTTTAACAATAATTTACTTATTCTTTAACTTGACCAATGATTATGTTTTACATTGGATTGCTTTATGTATTTTTGAATGCACCATATCTTTATTTTATGTACAACTCTTAAGTGTACACCTCACCTACATACCCTCCTGAAAGCCTAAAGCATCTCTCCATTATTCAAGCAATGGTACATTCCATTTAGTAGGCCAGGCAGTGGAGAATAAACTGTCAGAAGTAGTATTGACTCATATCCCAGCTTGTGTCTGTGTCTGTACAGCTGAGAAATGCTCATCTAAGCATGGCAGTTGGCTGTGCGCTCCACCCATCGCTGAAACTCCTCACATCACTGCACAGTCTGGCCACTTGATTGTGTGGAACTGCTATTAATGTGACTAAAAATGAGGTGACTATGTCAGGGTCGATTTATTCGTGTTGTAAATAAAGACAAACGCCCTTCCGAGACAACAAGATGGAAAACTCAGGCAGATGTCTAAAGTGGGGAAAGCTCCTGATAGCTCCCTGAAGTCTCTCGTTCTTTCTCAACTTCTGCTGCCACTTTCCTTCCACGTGCACACTTCACTGCATACCACCCCCACATCGTGCCTCCTACTTTACTTCTAAAAACGTCCTCGCATCTAATTATTAATCCTAAAGTGTCGGTGCTTCAGCAGCTTCACTCTGAGAAGACAGTGCTGAGAATAGTATCAGTGGAAGCCAACGGAGGACACCGTGCAGGTTGACGCTGTGCTTTCTTTGGACGGGTGCATTTCCTCGTAGACTGCTGTCCACGTCTTTAAAGACGAGGCGTCCTGTCACCTGAAATGTATCAACAATATATAAAAGACCATGGGTGTTAAAATTCTTTAGGGATAAAGTTAATTTTTTCTGAGTGATCTTAAATAACATAAATTTAGTTACACTGAAACGTTTATGCTCTCAACTATTGTCCTATTCCCCTGGTGGTTATTTTGATGTTTAAAATTGTAATGATGGGTTCTTAAAAGATCATTCCTCTGGGGTTTGTGGCTTTTGAGTGGTGAGGCTCAGTCTCGGGGAAGGATGATAAAAGTTAATAACCTGAGCTGGATTGGATTGAGGGTGCATCCATACTTCTCCTTTGCAAAGGAAATAAAAGCATTCCTCACACTGGAAATAGAAATTGATTTAGGAGATGAAGCATAGAACGTGAAAGGGGGTTGTCAGGAGGCCCTGATTTAAGGAAGATGGATGCTTGGATCATTAAATAAATTTGTATTGAGTGCTTGATATGTATGTTAGACCCTTGAAGTATGTTAGATATGTGCTAGGGATTCAAGTTGAATAAAATTATTTGAGAGTCTGAACCCTCAAATAGTTCCTAGACTACTGTACAGGATAAACTTATTAAGAGCTATGGCTCAGCAAAGATAAAGTGGGCTCTTTTCCTGGTCAGCATCTCTGGGAATTCCCCTGGCTGCCTAACGACCAGGCTTCTTTCTCCATCCCCCCAGGCACCCCCTGTACGTCTCTCTTCCTTCCTGAGGCTCTAGCAATTCAGCTTCACTTCCGTTCCTCCTCACAGCTTCACCACCTGCTCGCCACACCTGGGTTCCTTTCTTCCCAGCCAGGCCAACTTGAAAATGAGAGGAAGCCTTTCCCACACTACACTTCCTTAATGGCGTAAAAAATAAAGACACAGATGCATGTATTTTCTGCTTTATTCTGCTAAAAACAACTAAGAAACAGAGGGTAGCAAAGTGATCAAGATGGGGGAGGTCTAAGAGAAATCTTCTAAATTTCTGCTGGTAGCTGGGCCGTACACTCTAGGAAGCTTCCTCCTCATGACTGTCAGAACCTCAGTGAAACTTCATCCTCTCTCTTTTTTTCTATTCAAGAAAATATCTACAAATTCAAGTGAGATGAATGCGAGTAACATTATTACAGAATTACTTTATTATCGACATTAGCAAAACTGACATTAGAGAAAACTGCTCTAAATGATTTGATAAATCATTTGTTGTCATTGGTACTTTATCGTTGCTCCTAAGTGGTTTGTGATATGCTAGTTTATTTTAAGACAGTTTAAAGGCCACTGTTTAGATTATTGCTTAGACTCTCAGGGATCACCCCCACTCTTGGGGGATGATCTTGAATCAGATCATTATTGGGTAATGCACCCATTTCAGGGCCCTGAAATTACCCGGCTGTCTTCATGGCTGCTCGGTGGAATACCGCACGCCCTCGTGCTGTCTTTTTTTTCCTAAGGTGGTCTCAGCACTCTTCCCTGGTCTTCCTCTCCAGGGTTAGGACCCTGGAAGCGCAAGTGGTAATGCATGTCTCGGGAATGCCTGGTGAATGATTCCATCTCTGTGTGTTTACCCTGCTGAGAGCAGAATTTCCTCACCTTGCTGCCCAGAAGCCCATGGCACAGTGGAGAAAGAAGTAGGGGACCATAGATTACAGAACTGATGATGATGATGATGATGATGATGACTGAAGGAGAACGAAAGACCAACCGAGCACACGAGGCTAGAGGAAGTAAAGTGGGGCACGGGGGGAGCAAGAGTCCAAAGGACCCCACTCAGGGCACTTTGCTGTCTTGGTTCTAAGGCATAAGAGAGTCCTGATCCGTTTCTCTTTATCCATCTACCTTCCCCTGAGGAAATGGGTGACAGATGGACGGACTCCAGATCTGCAGAGATCTCCGACTCTCAGATCTTTATTCTTTAGACTTCGCTTCCAGTGGCATCTAAAGCCATTTTTCGTTGAAACAAATCTCTGAGGTTTGTACTATTATTTCCCCCATTTTAGAGATCAGGAAGAGATCAAATAACTTGCCCATGGTCCTGCAGATAGTAATCAGCTGAGCTGTGAGTTAAGAGTCATCCAACTTCAGAGGCCACATGCTTCCCCACTGTGCTACACTGCAGTCTGTTAACGTTATTGATATTAATACCAGGAACACTCAGGCAAAATATGAGGCGTAGGCAGGATTTTATAGACTGCTTTCTCCTATCTCAGATTGCATTTTGTGTTGCTTAAAAACCAAATGTGAAAGCTTCTAAATCAGTGATGTCAGTTTTAAACAAACAGGATGAGTTAAAGGACAATCATTTTAGGTTAAAACTTTATAAATCATTGTATAGGCAGTAAAATTGGAAAACAAAACTTTTTATTGAAATAGCCAGATGACACAGTTGTTCAGCAAACAGCATTTCTTTGTTTCTCAAAAGAAAACCAAATACATATCACAAAGTCACGTGTGCACACACGTGCGCATACACACATATAACAAGAAAAACCAGGCATGTGTCTGGGGTTAGCCCTACCTGAGGACTTTGGACTTAGAAGCTATTTATAGAACCAGTGTTTCCGTGATTGATGTTTTAATCACAGACATTCATTTACTTATGAAAGTTGAGCAATTCCGTGTTATAGCTTGCAGCTCAGTGTTCTAGTTACGAATTGAAGATGAAAACAGGGTAATCTATGTAGAGGAGGCCCATTTGAGACAGTTTCTTCTTAAAACTATATTTCTAATAAATTAATGGCATTCGACAGGAAGATGAATATACATATCTCTGTCCATTTTGAAGATGAACATCCATTAATTGTTTTTTAAAGCCATGACTTCTGCCCTAATTTTTTTTTTAGTCCCTTAATAAGCAATTGATGTTTTTTCTAGTTAAAAAAAAATTGACGGAAGTTACCTACAGGCATTAGTCTTATTACTGGACTCTTGTCATCAATCTGGAATGTTGTTACCACTTTGTGTTATTTCAAAAGCTGAACTCTTTGTTCCAGAGGGTGGCGCAGTGGAATGCACTGCTTTTCAAAAGTGCGGGAGATTTCCATCAGTGACCTGTGAGATGACCTTAGTGTACAGATTTTTATTTTATTTTAATAGTTATGAATTTATTTTAATATAAAAATATGTTAAGAATAAATTTAAAGTTGTATTTTTAAAAATACACTATGTGAAAAATATTTTATTAGCACATCAAAGTTGTGATTATACAGATATCATTTCTTAAGACTAGGCTGATATTTTCAAGCAGTGCACCAGTTAAAATCACTTGAATGAAAAATGTTAAGTAAAAAATAGCTTAGATAAGAAGTATATAAGGCAAAAATTATGAAAGAGATTCACAAATGTCACAATCTGTGAAAGTGATACGTGAAATCATGTTATTATCCAAGGCACCACAGGTTCTCTTTAGAAATTGGTTGGTCCAGAAATCCCTAAGATCAATTCTAGCTCTAATGCCCAATTTTTTTTTTTGTCAATCTTGCTTTTTTTTTTTTCAAATTCTTGGGCCTGTTTGCTGAATTTTAGGTCTTCTCGGCCTTTTCTGGAACTTAGAGATACCCTTTTTTTCTCCCCGTCTCCATCACCACCAAGCATTTATGCATTCATTCATTTACACATGTACTCATGAAACAAACATCCTGTTCACCATGCCTAGGTAACGTTGGCATGCACAAAAGCTACAGCATTCTATGCTTCTGACTTCTGTGTTAAATGAGTATACATGTTTGTGATTCTCATTGAAGTTAAAGCTCTGGACTTAATTTTTTCTTTGTACTTCCTGAACCACTAAGAGATCTTCAATGGAAAGTCCCTTCATTGATAAAAACACATTATCAAGCTCATATTACAAATTTAAAACGTGTTTTGTGCAAATCCTGAATGGGATTATACACAAAAATGGACACAAGGGGTTTGTACATTTCATAGCTAGAAAAATCCAGTTCTCGGGCCATTTTGAACATTTGGGAAAAAATTAGTACTTTCATGGTTTTTGAGTAGAAGGTAACGCATCCTTGGTCTGTTAGAAATTTTTACAAGCCTGAGTCAAATGAGGAATTTTAACACTTAGCAGTTGTTGTTTTTTTTTAATCAGTTACATTGAGAGAGGCATTGAATTTCCATGGCATATATTGTTTTTCTATATCGTTTACCCTCAAACAAGTGGTTAAGGTGTAACTATGATTATGATTATTTTTCCTTGGGAATTTGTTCTTGCAAAACATCGCTAAATGTTGTAAAGCATCTGAGTATAATGAGTATAACTTGTCACAAGCAACTATGTAATGTCAATAGAACTGTTTTATGTTTGCCAGTAATTCATAAGATTTCTCTATACTGGTGAAGAGGATATAGCTGTGGTTTCCTGCTGGAGTTTCTATATAATAATGAGAAAAGCTTCAGAGGATGCAGTTGGTGTGGTTGTTTGCTCAGACACTGCTGCTCTTTTCTTTTTTGTAAAAAACAGGAAGCTGAAATTTATTCTCTACAACTGATGTTTAATAAGGACTTATCTGTGTGCCGCTATGGGAGGATATAAAGATGAAAAGATGCATCCCTGCCTTTAACGACCATAAAACCTTAGTATTAAGAAAAAGTAAAGAGGTTGAAGCATTCCTGGCAGTATTTATCTACTTTCAATGCACATATTGTGATAAAAATTAATGAATTGAAATTGTTTTCAAAATTTTTTTTTATGTTTTTTCAGGAATAGATATAACTTTCCAAGTGTCACGTTAAAACATATTTTGAAGAAAACCTAAGGTGGTTTTTAGCTCTAGTAATTGCTTCAAAGTTCAAATTAATTTTAGTTTTTCTCAGTTCGCTGGTCGTGGACCAAACTCCCGGTTCCCCAGCCAGTAGTTTTGAGGGGAATTGGGCAAAAGAGCATATTCCAAGTCCCTTTCTCAAAAACAAGGTAAAATAAAATGACATACTTAGGCTTAATAAGTCAGTACTGTTGCATTTGATGCTATCATAAATTTTAAAAAAAGAAAGCTGTGCACAAAAGGAATATTTGTAACCAAGTACATATTCTGAATAGAAACGATTTAATGGAAGCCGTATCAGTTAGGAAAGCAGAACCACTGTGGGGATATGGGATAATGGATTTATTATAAGTCTGAAACCTAACGCAATTGTGCGAGTTTATAAAGAAGTCTATGGGAAGTGGTTGCTTTTGCATCTGGTATTGGGCCTGAAGTCATCATAGGACAGCAGAGCTGGCAGTTGGGGAAAAAAGCTGCATGTGAAGTGGAACCAAGCAAGGGCAGACTGAAACCCTAGAGACAAAATGGAACCCGTAAAGACAAACTGGAACCTGTGTGGGACTCCTGTCTCCTCCAACTTCAGTGACCTGGTAGAACTGTAGAAGGAGCCGGCAGTCTTCACTGCAAAGCTGTCATGCACCTGCCCAGAAGCTGGAGATGGGCATCTGGTGGGAAGTGAAGCACCACAGCCTGGCTGCCGCCTGACATCCCAGTGAGCCAGGAGATCAGCGCACAGCACCTGGTGTACCACACTGCCCTTGCCAGCAGTGTAAGGCTGCTGCTTCACTCTGCCTTCCAGAGAGCACGGAAACTTGCCTTGTAGCCAACTGTAATGAAGAACCCTGTGGGGAAGGGAATTCTGCAAACGGATTTTTATCTGAGCTGAATTGGCAGCTAGTGCAAAACCACCACAGAAACTGTCCGTTAGAAAGAGAAATGTGTAAGGTCAGAAAGTCCTTTGTTCTGCAAGAATCTTTTCTGCTGAAGGGATCAGAATCCAGTCTGCTCATGGATTATGTCTGAGACATTCTGTTCTATGGGCTTGTACAAAGTTTCTTCTCTACGCAACTGTAAGTTGTTGGTTTACTGCCATTTAGAAACTAAAGTTTATAAAAAAGTTTATAAAAAATTTCCAAGACTCATGTCATTTAAGCAACTGAGCTGATCTCTTCAAAATGTATATCATCTTTCAATATAAAAGTTAATGAGATTAACTTGGCACATGGCTGGGTGATGTAACGATGAACATATTTTCTGCCACAATAGATTCCAAACTCCATTTTTAGATTCCCGTAGGTGCTACAGAAGGTTCGTGTAATGTAATATTGCAGAAAAGCAAAAACTCAGCTAGAAGGAAGCTGCCTTCCCAGCGTTTCTTTTCTTTCGTTCTTTTTTGCTTTGAGACTCTTTTGCTTGTAAGGATGGATGCAGTGGTGCTGTACGAAGTGGGGAGCTCACCGATGGGGGAAGTATTCGACCAGCTGCTATAGCCAGAATTCCTGCAGTGAGTGGGAGCTTCTGACTGCAATGACTACAGTGACTACAGAGCTTCTGAAACTCACTCCACTTTCAAGATTCTTTGTCTTTATCAGTGACAACCTCTTTTCTTTCCCCAACTCACTTGATAAATGATGTTTACAAGGTGGGTGCCCCCTGTAATTCCAACTTTTTCTCTCTCACCTAAAAAGCACATTGAAATGCGAGTAAGTCATCTAGTTTGTAAAATAAATTATTAAACAAGTAATCTATTATCTCTTATTTAAGTACTAGGAAGAAAAATCTTGTCTTTCATATAAACACAAGAAATCTATTACTCAAATATTTCACCATCCAAACCATATTTTCTAATTTACCCCTTGGTAAAGCAAGGAAACGAAAATCCAAAATTTATACAAATACCCAGGAAAGCAAATGGAAATGGAAATATCCATGGAAAGGGAGAAAAATGCATAGTTTTATTAAAATTTCTTTGGTATACAACAATTGATAAAATTAGGCCATACTATATTATGTTTTGGATACATTTGTTCTATCATTGTGTGTGTTGACCCAATCTGATCATCTGGAAACATTTATTTAAGTAGCATGTGTCATTTTCCTGTTGTTTCCAATCTCTGCACCTGGGTTGAGGGGCAGTGTATCATATGTACAAAGATGGCTAAGATTTGCTCCTTACCCACAAAGGAATCTGGAATCTAGTGGGAGAGAGAATACAAAGATCCAAGGGAAGGGAGAGGAAGGGGTGTGGAGGGTGAGCTTAAGATGGAAATAGAAATATTATGGTTCTAAAAAGATGAAATTTTAAAATTCTTTCCCACACTGCACATCTAGAATGGCAAAAAAAAAAAAAAAAAAAAAAAAACCTGTGACAATACCAAGTGTTGGCAAAGATATAAAGCAACTGGAGCTCCCGTACATTGCTAGTGGGGATATGAAATGGTACAGCTACTATGGAAAATATTTTGGCAGTTCCTATGAAGTTAAACATTCACTTACTGTATGACCTGGCAATTCCACCCCTATTTACCTAAATGAAATAAAAACCTATTGTGACGTGAAGACTTATTTATAGTGGCTTTATTCATAATCACCAAAAATAGGAAGTATCCCAAATATCCCTTAACTAGGAAATGAATAAACAAACAGTGGCACGTTTGGGTAGTGGAATACTACTCAGCAATGAAGAGGAACAAACTATTGATGCACACAACAACACAGATGAATTTCAAATATATTATGCTGAGTAAAGAAGCCAGACTGAAATAGCTGTGCACATTTGTGTTTGTATCACATTCTCATGAAAGCAAAACTAGGGGTGGAGAACAGAAGAGTGGTTAAGAGTTGGGGGGAGTTTTACTACAAAGCAGTAGTCAGTTCCCAAAGGAGTTTCTTTGAGGGGTGATAGGACTGTTCTGTATCTTGATTGTGGTGGTGATCATACAACTACACATTTGTCAAAATTCATAAAAAAATATACCAAAAAGAGTAAAGAGAACTGTTTGTAAATTTTATTATTAAAAAAAAATTCAGCCTGGAATCACAGTCCAGAGTATAGCATCCTCCTGGTTGTGCGGTCAGAAAAGTAGGCCATATGGAGAAGATGCTAATCCTAGTCCCTGTTTATTGACACAGAAAAATGTGCAAGTTGTATGTATTTGTGCTCTGATCTCTAGAAATCTTGGGTTAGTTTCAATCTCAAAACTCTCTTTAAATGGATAGGAGCAAGTATCCTGGGACCCTGGGTATTCTGACAATTCTGTAGCCTAAAGTGATGTTATGTTAACCATCTGGCAGGTGGGTGTGAGAGAGTATGAGCTTGCTCTGTCCTCTACTGTCTGTGTGTGAATGGGGCATGCCGCTCTCTCCCCAATCTCATGTTCACAGACTCTGAGAGAAATTGTTTATTCCATTATTATTTATTGAGGTTTTATTATATGAGAAGGGCTGTGTTACATGCTGTGAGGACTAAATATTGAGCTCCTTAGAGTCTCTATCAGAAATGGAGCTTACAACCTGGGCGAGAGATAAGACATGTGACTCAATAACTATAATTCAATCAGATTATGATAAATCCTATAATAGGGGTTTTCTCACTGAATGAACTATGGCTGTTGAGAGGAGGAAGTCATCGCTTCCTGCCGGGGTATCAGGAAGGGCTTATTTTGCAGAGATTGTGGCATTTGTCTTGAACTTTACAACTCCAGTAGATCCTAGGCTCTTTGAGAAATGGATCCTTTCTGTCTTATTCACTAGTTTTCCCCCATGTCTAGCCCAGTGGCTGATACACTATTGATTCATCCCTGTTTTGGAATTAATGGATGAAAGAAAGAAAACACAGATAGTATTTTCAAAGGCAGAGACTGCATTCCAGGGGGGCCCTGGCCTGAGCAGAAGAATCAGGCAAATGCTTCAAGCGTGTTTGAGAAACTGAGAGTAGTTCAGTGTGGCTGGAGGACAGGAGGGTCTTGGGAAGCAGTGTCCCAAAATGGTCTTGAAATCAAACCGGAGGGGGTCTTTGGGTCCAGGTTAAGTAATTTGAACATTTTTCAGTATAGGAAGCCACTGAAGGATATTGAGTTGAAAATGATGTGATCAGACCTGTGTTTTAAAAGGATGTCATTTGACGGTGATTTTGAGACCGTGACTATTAGTGATTATATAAACTGCATTGGAGCAAAGTAGAGAGACCGTCCCCGAGGCACCTGTGCCAACTCAGCGGTGACCTGGAGAAGGCAGTTGTCAGAATATTGCACCTGGAAGACAGAGTCAGAAGCCCTGGGATCTAGTCCTAACTCTGCTTCTCACCTGTGGAGCAAATCACATACGTTTCTGAAGCCTCAGTCTTCGTATCTATGAGGTTAAGGTGGAAATGAGAAGAAATAATATCTATGGGGGCTTTGTATATTCTAAAGAGCTACATAAATGTGAGAGGTATTGTTATTTGAGTCCCACTTATTGGAGAGAGTGTTGCAAATATTTCTGGTGGAGATGTGACAGGAATTGGAGAGTGCAGGTTGATTATAGGAGGCGAGGGAGCCAAAGCTGTCAAAACGACTCCAGGAGTTTAAGCCAGACCTGTTTGGGAGAACGTTCGTGCCATTATCAGAAATAGAGATGTCAGGAGGGAAAGTTCGTTTTGGCAGAATGATGTCGAATCCTGGGTTGGACATTGAGTTTGGGATCCGACATGCAGGTCGGGTCTCTGGCCCTCGTTATAACATGGAATAGACGGGAAGGTGGGAGAAAGTGATGTCTGAAATTTCAGCTGTCAGATCAGCACCGTTGGATATCCTGAGTGGGAAAGAGAGTTCCAAGGAGAGGAAAGAAGAGAATTCCTGGTAAAACCCGGACTTAGGGGTTGGAAAAGGAATACGTTTGGCTACAAAAGGACCACAAAGGAAAGTCGCCAAAGGAGAGTGTCAGGAACACAGGATCCATGGTGAGAACCGTGCCAGCAGGTCAAGGCGCATGAGGCATAAAATTCCATTTCCTCATTTTGAAATTGAGAAAATAATACCTTCCTTGCTGGCTTGTGGTGGAGGGTAAATAAGAGACAGTACTTAGTGCAGTATCATACATCATAGGCTTTAAATTGGAGCTATTAGTATTGTTATTGGAAAGTAATTCTCATTTTCAGTATCCTTTAGGAAATTTTAAAACTGTAACCCAGACCTTGTGAGTTTCATATGTGTGTGATGTTGCCTTTTTAAAAAATAAATCATAGGCTAAATTTTCTGCATAATCCCATCTCCTGAGCTTTAAAGAATAAAAAATGGTTCCATCACAACTAGAAGGACCCACAACGAAGAATATACAACTGTGTACCGGAGGGGCTTTGGGGAGAAAAAGGAAAAAATAAAATCTTGAAAAACATGGTTCCACCCCAGTTTTAGAAGAGCCCCTTGCTCTTCTGACAAACGCCTGTTGTTTCTCGGTAACTCGTGAGGGTATCCTGTGTGGAAAAGCAGATTTCTCCCATCCAGGCCAGAGCTGAGTCACAGCAAGGGACACAGGGCGAGAGGAAGTTGCTCATCTGTTTGCCTCTGCCTTAAGGGGGAATTTATCCTTTATGTGGAGTTCATGCTAAATTTCACTCCCAACGGTGGCAATGAAAACTTAGTTGACCCAGAAAATCATTAGTGAAGGGGAAAATTTTTACAGAATATTGGTTTGGTATATGTGCTTTTACATTATCCTGTGAATAAGAAACCAAGACAGCATAGGACAGTCCTCAAATCTATTTGTGTCATGTTGATAATTTTTAAAATTCTTATCTAAAGGCTGGGCATCTCTGCTTTGATTCATGTGAGAATCAGTTTGCTTTTCAAAGAGGAAAAAAAAAAACAACACTCCCTTCCAAGATCACATCTTGTGTCTCATCTCAAATCAGCGACCTTGAAAATGTGTGCAATTAAGGAGACAGTGAGAGAACAGAAACGTGGGCGTCTGCAGTTAACTCTGGGCAAGAGCATCCCAGCGAGGAGAGGAGAGGAGCCCGAGATCGTTAGGGACCCTGTGGCTCTGAAATTCCGTGGCACATTATCCACGTGTTCAGATGATTAACCAAAAATTGTGGAAACTCCCAAGAAAATTGATAGTGCCTTTTTGTCATCGTTTGATATAAGTTTGCTGGCCTGACACTGAAATCAAAGCAAATTTTCTTCTGTCTTTGCAATAATCTGTAAAAATCAAGATTATCATGCAATCAGCCTATCAATCTTTCTTAATTTAGGATTTATTATGATTTTCCTAATATTCAAAAACACTACTAAACACACATTTCTTTCTTCTCTTTCATTCCACATTTTAGATAATGGAGTCATTGATTTTTTGCTTATTTCAAAGAAGAGAACTTTGAAATAATTTCTGGAATAAAATCCGATTTCTTAACCTGGCATTAAAGTCTCCTCATAACAGACTTGGGCCTAGAGCCCTGATTCCCGGGAGTATCCAGGCGCATCTCCCATGTACACCCTCCCAGCTCTCTTCCTTCATATACTCTGCATTCTGGGCACAATGGACCACAGTTATCTGGTAATTTCCTGCCTTGGAATCTTTGCTTAGGCTCTCCCCTCTGCCCAAAAGTCTCAGTTTTTAAAACCCAACTAAATCTTTACTCTGTGCTAGGAATAGCCCACAGTCCGATTTGGTCAGTTTGGATCTATTAACCACAGTAGACTAACTTCTAATAACGTTAACCCCAAACTTTTGGTGGCTTAAGGAAATAAAATTACATGTATATTTTTTTTAACTCTTTACCAACGCTTCCAAAAAGCCTTTTCACCCTGTTGTTAATAACATCTCCCTCCTGCGCTCCCGTTGCGCTGTCCTCTACATGTCTAGTATGAGAGTTGTTTTTAGGGGTGTATCTTCCCTAAAATGTTCAACTTTGGAGCATATCAGCCAGCTTTTGTATTTCTTTGTTTATGTTTTTATAGCCCCCACAAAACTTAGCACAATGCCCCATACATAGGAATCCTCGGGAAATGTTCATTGAATTCAGTTCAGTGTTCTATTGAGCTCGGTGCTGAATTCTTCAAGATTTTGAGGCTAGCGAAGTAGATTTAAAAGAAATAATTTGCTTTGTAAGTATTTTTGCAGTACTACCTTCCAAATCCTTGTAAGATTAACAGTTGGGGTTTTTTGTGAGTGTCTTTCTTCTGTCTAAGGCATTTATGGTATTTAAGCCATCTTTCATGTGATGAGAGCAGCATGCATTTTCTCTCTCAGTACTTGGTCACTTTTCTTCTTTGAGATTTTTGTTTTCTACTCAATCTGAAAGTCAGGAAGCTCCTGGAACCAATGAGAAGGAATAAAAGAAAAATAGGATGTGAATGTATAAGAAGTGATGTACATGATAAGGGGAACTACATTGAAATTGGAGTCGTATTTTTTAAAAGATGAAGAAAAAAGATGAAAGAACTGTAGTATTTTTTAAAGTAAGCTTTCTGACTGTTAGGTGGATTCTCAGATGAAAAGAAAGTATCTCTGATGTGATAAAGACAGAATATAGGAAAGCACCACTGAAAGATGAATTTGGCTGAAAGGGAGATATCAAAGCTGATCTGAAGCAAGCCCCAGACAGAGAACAACGAGGAATCAAAAGGTCGAGTCCAAGATTTGGGGGATCGTCATTCTATGCTGGTTACAATGAGCATCACCCACCTGGTACTGTCATCTGTACAACTTTAACGAGATGATCAGCAAAAGCCATAGTTTTGTTGAAGTAAGTTGGGCTTCTGCAATGAACATTTTCATGTTTTGCAAATTGGTGCTCTTCTTGACTTCTGCTTCCTTTCACTGCTCTTGTTAAAACAGTCAGACAATATGACAACTACTCAAGCATTGCGTTCTCTTAATTTACATATATATATATGTATACATAAAGAAAACATACTTCTGTTAAAACACTACTTAAGTGTGATTGAGCAACCTCTGCAAAAAGGAAATCTCTAAAAATTAAGGAAAAAGATATATTCTGCAAAAGAAAAAGAGAGAGTGCTGAGAATATGAGCAACTGATGAAGTCAAGCTAGAAAATGATTAATCTAAGTGAAAAACTAGCATATCACTCCTTTTTCCCCTGAGGATAAATTAGTCAGTTGGAGCAGCAGAGTTACAGATTTAGGCAGAGTGGACCTTCTGACAAGCTGCCGTCACAGGGAATACCCCAAACCCCAGGTCCTCCGCCTTCTTGGATACACTGGTTTACATTAGACGCCTTTTCTCCATTAGTGTCAATTTCAGTTTGCGTACGGGTGAATCTTGAGTAATTTCTTTTAGGAATAATTATGGAGAAAGGACATAGTAAGATTTGAGAAAGGTAAAAAGAAGAGAATTGAATGACAGATGCAAGAATTGAGATTTTTGCAACACAGCCTGAGATTTCCAACACATGTACAGAATTAAAATGTCAAGTTATGGACCATGATCCTTTGTTTATTCTGTGATTATGGAGTGGGTTGAGTCAGGAAAGGGAGGTAGGGAAGGGGCAGTGGCCTTGGAAGGCAGACCCGGCAGGGAGTTTGTATTAGTAAGAAAACCCAAGTAATTGTGTTACCATTGTAACTAATACTGTGCTGCCAACACTGTGCCCAGCTCTCTTCTGAGAGCTCACAACACCCCTGTAAGGTAGATGCTGTTTTCATCACTGTGTTACATGTGTTGTCAGCCTTACCTGAGGCCACACAGCTGGAAAGTGGCAAGCAGGGTGTGAATCCAAATCATCTGATCCTAGAGCACGCTCTTAACCACCGTGCTAATACAGCCTCTCACACAGAGAAGTGTTTCCAGAAGGTAAGGGACATAGTAATTCCGCCCTGCTGCTAGTTCTCTAGTGTGTTGTTTTCAGTCCTCTGCCTCTGCTCACGCTGATCCCTCTGCCTTGAGTGGCCTCCTTCCATTTACCCTTTCCTTCACCCGCTAACTCTTCATCCTTCAGGTCTCAGCTCAGGGGTCATCCTGCTCAGCAAAGCTTTCCAGAACCCTCCTCAAGGTGGGCAGAGTCCCTTACCTCACAGAATTATGTGGTGCCCTGTGAATGCATCCATCGTGGCATTGACCGTAGCATCCTGTTACCTGTCCATCTCGTCTTGAAGCCTGGGATGCTCCCGCTGTCTCATCCTTCACATCCAGTTATGGTGCGCAGGTGATTTGACCTCTTCCGTATATCTAGATCCATCTCTTCCTCTCTATTCCTGTGGCCCCTGTTCTGGTTCTCACAGTACCTTCTGCTGTAGCCTTCTGAGAGGGCCCTCTGCCTCCAGTCTCCACACACCTGCCCCCTCGAGCCCACAGTGACTGCCCGTGACCCGGGTAAAGTCATCCAAGGCCCAGCACAGTCTCGCTTTGTCACTCCCTTCAGCCCCATCTCTTGACAGATGGCTGCTTTTGCCATCGGCCTCACATCTGGAGCTCCAGCAGCGCTCAACCGCTTATTCTTCCAACCCCACCCCCCAACCACTCCTCCCAACAGGCTGTCTCTCGCTTCTGTACATCTTCACACGTGGTTGTTCATGTGCACCTGAAATGCCCTCTCCTCCCCCGGGCAAACTCCTGCTCAACTTTCAAGGCACTTTGCTGTCACCTACACTCAGAGGCCCTGGGTGGCCGCTCCCGCAGATGCACCAACAGTGTGCTCTCATAACGCCCTGTGCCTCGCTCTCTCCAGGGCCTCGCTCTGTTGTATTCCAATCATCCCTTTATTATTCTGCCTCCACCGCTAGATAGGAACGTCCTGAAGGTGAGGAAAACTGGTACATTCACCAGGACATTCCCAGTACCTGGAACCTAGCAACCACTTAATAGATGTTTGGAGAATGAATTGATGAGTTAATGTACATGTTAAAATGACACATATATGAGTATATATACATAACACTACTTCCCCCTTTCAGGCCTGATGCTTTACTCTCTCTCCTTGCCCGTCGCTCCTCATTAAACTTGGAGCCGTTCCCGAAGCCCACCTTGTGGGCACTGTGACCTGTGGGATGACTTACGTACTGTTCCTGATGCTTCTTCCTTCCCCGTGTTGCAGTAGATCTCCGCTTGTTCCTCAGCAGCCTACCCAGATTGCACAAGTTGGAAGGAATCATTCTTCTCTTGTGTTAACTTGAAATCTCTGGCACCGGACTTGCCTTTGTCCCCAGCAGATGCCAGTCCCTGAAGGCAGGGAGTGAGTCTTGTTCATCTTTGTGGCTCTCCAGCACCTACCACAGACCCAGCACTAGTATACGTTAAACAGTTTGGGATAACCAAAACAAGTAGTATGTTTCGTGTTTAGTACTTTCAGGCTCTTATTTAGCTGGTAAGAGTTGAATAAATAAGAAAAATAATCATTGTGAAGACCCCGCTTTAATCTCATTTCATAGCCTTCAGTTAAGCAAGAGGTCTTACAAGCAACACACTCAAGCCCTTGGCTATCTTTGGTGATCTTGATAATAGTTGGTCTTCTTAGGCCCAAATATATGTGAATGATATTCTTATCACTATTAGAAAAAAATGTCATCCATTAGCATCTGAGGGTAATGTAATTGCATCTACAGCATATAATCAGATTAATGAATTCTTAAGAGTGAACAAGTCCAGCTTATCGTATCTTTATGAGACGCATTTCCACAGATTTGTGAGTTCTTTAACGTGAACTCAGAGGCTGATTCATAATTCCCATGATCACAACGTGAGAGAGCCCACTGCGCCACTCCAGGCCATGGGGAGGTCGTTTTTAGTGAGTAAAGTATCAACACTTCTGACGAGTGAGTCCTCAGGCTGACGTTCTACACACTTTGGGTTGATCCTTTCTCAGTGAACTCTTATAAATCCATGGGTTTATCCCAATAAAGGATGCACACCACTGAAGCAAGCGAAGGATCTCAGCTGCTCAACCGTCAGGCGAACAAGGTGCGGTGTAAACTTTCCTGACTTCTATTTATTTCATTATTTATGAAGGATATTTCTATTACTTAAATATTCGTATGATATTTATTTTTGTTATAAATTGCTAATCAAAGCAGTAAAAAAAATTGCAAAGCAAATAATTCATGATTTGAGATAGTGTGGACACGGTTCTCATCATTGCTGGTGAATAAAATTAACTGCAGTAATAGAAACAGCTTTTTTTTATATGTTTCAAGAATTTTGTTGGCAATACATTGCCCATTGTTGGTCTAATGTGAGATCTTATTTTTCCCATTAGCTTCTGTTCACTCTACTTGATGATTTGTAATGTTTCATTTGAAAGACATAAACATCACAGTTTTCTTGAGGCACGTTAACATTCACCAAATGTTAACTGCACACCGTGTTTTTTCTTGCCAGTGTGCAGGATACTGGGGCTGCCAGGTAGGCACCCTCTCTGCTCTCTCGGAGCTTATTGTCTAGCCAAGAAAAAACCAAAAAGCAAAAACCCAGTGATGACAGCATGGCAATGCGTTATAATAGAGATGCCTAGATGCCGTGGGAGAGGCATCTAAATCTGGCTGGGAAAGGTTTGGGGGTGGGAAAGAGCAAGGAAGGCTTCCCAGAGGAGGAGATACTGAGCTGAATGGAGGTTAGCAAGGGAATAAAGAGTTAGGAAGGGTGTATTCGTTTCCTAGAGCTGCCATAACAAAATACCTCAAACTGAGTGGCTTAAGACAACAGGAATTTTTTCTCTCACTGTTCTGGAGGCTGGAAGTCCGAGATCAAGGTGCCAGCAGGGTTGGTTCCTTCCAGTGGCTCTGAAGGAGAATCTAGCCCCTGTCACTCTCATAGCCTCTGGTGGTTGCCAGCAATCATTATTGTTCCCTGGTTTGTAGATGCATTGCTCCAATCTCTGCTTCATCTTCACAGGACCTTCTCCCCTGTGTCTATGTGCAAATTTCCCTCTTCTTGTGACAGCAGTCATACTGGATTTAGGGCCCACCCTAACCCAATATGACCTCATCTTCATTTGATCATTGCCACAAAGACCCTATTTGCAGGTAAGGTCACAGTCACAGATTCCTGGGTGAACCTGGATTTTAGGAAACAGTATTCAACCCAGTACAGAGGACATTCAAAAAACAGGAAGCAGCATGGCTGAAAGGGGAGAGACTTTGTCATGTTTGAGCAACCATAGATCCTTCTCAATGGTTGGATTGAAAGGCTCTGGGGATCCTAAGAAGTTATGAGGCTTAAGAGGTAACAGGAGCCTCATCACCAACAGCTTGTGTGCCAAGCTCAGGAATTTGAACTTCTTCATGAAATATGTGGGTGTCATTGAAGGATTTCAATTCTGGGAGTTACATGATCGTATTTGCATTTTGGATAACTCTCCAACAGCTGTGTGGAGAATTGAAGAAGGTACAGACCGGAGGCAGAGAGATTATATAGGAAGTCCTTGAAATAATTCTGGCAAGAAATGATAAGCGCCTACATTACATCAGCAGTAGGGAGACTGGAGAGGAGGTGGTGGATAGAGGAAATACTTAAAAAGAGGGATCTGTAAGACTTGGTGGGTAGTTAGATGTGAGGAACAAGAAGAGACAGGCAAGAGTGACTTTGAAGTTTCTGGCTTTTGTGAAGAGGTGGAGGTGACATTCACTGAGATAATTAAGGAGGAACATGCTTAGAGGTAAAAGTGGATGAGTTTCTGGACATGTTTAATTTGAGGTATCAATATCACTTCTAAGTGGAGGGCTGCTGTTTTGGAGATCGATAGACAGTTCTGGCTGGAGATGGATTTGAGATTCCTAAACATATAAGTAAGTAATTGTGTCTGCCAGGTTGAGTGTATAAAGTGAGAAGAGCAGAAGGTCTGGGAAATGCCAACCTTTAGGAAATGACTGAGGAAAAAAGAACCAAAGAATAGCATTAAGAAGGAGACCCCTGTGGAGAATAGAGGAAAGCCAAGTGAGAGCGTATCACAGATAAGAGAGCTTCCAGAAGGGCAGTGTGCTCAGAATGTCAAATGCTGTAGAGATGTCAACAAAGATAAGAAAAGTGTTTATTTGTTTTGGCAAAATCCAGTCATTGGTGACTTCAGCAAGGGCAGTTTTAGTGGAATGGCAGGAATGACTGAGGAACAAGTAAGATGATAGTAAATTCAGGAGTGGCTCTGGGAGGGAGGGGCGTGGCGATTATAGATTGTCTTTTCAAGAAGTTCAATTATGAGGAAATCAGAGCTATACAGGAATCAACAGTCACAGGGGGTTAGGGAAGTGTTTTTCCCTGATGGTTGGTATTTGAGCATGCTGTGATCCAACTCACATGGGAAAATATGGGCTCTCCAGAGTGGCTTTGGGGTGGGGGTTGGGGGAAAGGAGAGAGACAGCTTTTTCAAATAAAGGAGTCTACTGAGGACATGTTCTTAAGGCAGTTGAGGGACTTCTCACACAGTTGCTACTGTGAATATTTTGTTAATATGAATCTTCTTTTGTTAATATGAATCTTCTTTTCTTCACACTCCATGTAAGGGGCATTTTCTGTTGCCCACCCTTCCCAAATCCATTTCCTTTCCTTTTGCAACAACACTATCCTTTCCTCTTGGGAAATTGATTTTTCCCCTCTGCATGCAGCTTTCATAGAACAGTCTCAGTGTCCTGCCCTCTCCTAGACAAGGACCAGTTGGCCTCTCTCCCAGGACTTTGATCTGGAGCCTTTGACTGATACAGAGGTTGGGGATGGGGATGGGACGATTAGAGTTCATTTATCCCAGTGACAGTTCTCTTTATGCCCTGGTTTCTACCCCCTTCTTAACCTGCTTCTGTAGCCTTCCCCTCAACTCTATGACTACTTCTTAACCTTGGACAGGATGTTGCGCCTAAGAATCTGGAGCCACACAGCTTGGGTTTAAATCCAGGTTTGGTCACATCCTAACTGCATGATCTGGAGCAAGTTACTTACCTTCTCTGTGCTTTGGTTTCCATATTTGTAAAGTGGGACTTGTACAGTGCCTACACATAGGGTTTTCTGGGCACGAATGAGTCCAGTGCTTAGAATGGTGCCTGATCAAAGTAAGTGCTGTAGGTGTTTTTTATTACTATTCTAATAAATTCCTCTTGTCTATAAGTTAGCCAGTGTCATTTGTTGTTGTGTGCCACTAAAGAATCCTAATGGATACTTCCTTTATTCCAAATGAGTAACATTCTATTATACTGAACTTGAAAATGTAGATATAATTAATAATTTTGTAGGGATTGATCGTTTATGATGATTTGGAGAGAGAAGGAGAATTTGAATATGTTATTAGAGTTGTGGCAAATGGATGAAAGCTTTCAGTTAGAAGTCAAATAAAGAAGATTGAGAAGAGACATTGATGGCATGTTTGTACAGAATTTTGGAGAACCAAAATATGGGAGAGTTGGGGCCGGCCCCATGGCTGAGGGGTTAAGTTCGCTTGCTCTGCTGCAACGGCCCAGGGTTGTGCCGGTTCGGATCCTGGGCACAGACATGGCACCGCTCATCAAGCCACGCTGAGGCAGCATCCCACATGCCACACTAGAAGGACCCACAACTAAAAATATACAACTATGTACCAGGGGGCTTTGGGGAGAAAAAGGAAAAATAAAAAATCTTTAAAAAAAATATATGGGAGAGTTTTACAAAATTATTTTGAAACTTAATAACTCCACATTGGCCGATAGAAATGAGATGTCCCCTAGAAGAAATTCATTTTTCTCACTGTCTCAATTTTTTGACTTAGAAAATGCTCACTGCTGTCTGACACTGAGTTGCACAGTAGTTTGTTACACAGCAATATTATAGGTGACTGATAAAGTGGGTTATCAAGCTATGGGATTAGGTAAGATTATCCAGGGAATAAAGGAGGTAGGAATAAATCTGACAAACTCCACATGTAGAGCTGAGGAGGAGGAGCTACCCATAAGGGACTAGACAGAAAGACAGAAGAAAATGAATAGACCGTGGGTCATGGAGGCCAAGAGAGTCAGGTACTTCAAAGAAGAAACACGCATGTGTTGAATGTGGCAAAGAGGTCAATAAGGTGAAGGCAGAAAGTCTTTTGGATCCATCACATCAAGGTCACCAGCGAACCAGTGTTCATAGCCTGATGCTGGATGGAATCTAGTGATGAAAGTTGGGCTTTATGAGTCAAATAATGGGCAAATGGTAACAAGACAATATGTGCAGGGGCCTCAGACACCGAAGGGCAGAGGATGGATACAAGGAATTTGGAAAGACTAAGATGTCCGTGTCAGGTGGCCCAGCAGTGGTGGGCAGGGCAGACATGACAGTCTGCTTCTTGGCAGGCAAGTAATCTGAAGGTCAGCATTATTGATTGACTCTACAAGGTCCCAGTGATAAGGGAGGCAAGGCTAAGCTGTAGATCTGATGGATGGGGTGATGATGGGCAGACATTCACATAGAGCAGTGTCTGGGTTAGCACAAGTGGTTTTGAAGCAGGAAACACTTCAGTCCTGCTTTCCCTGTTGGCCTTGGTCCTTCCCCTGGTGTGCCCAGTTTGTGGACTGCAGATTGCCTCTTGGGCATAGATGTTCTGCTCTTGCAGGTCTCTCATGTCTTCTCTTGGTACTGTCATGCCTCCCACCTAGGCAGAGACCCCACAAGGGCAGAATCTGCCACTTGTCCCAAGAGTTTACCTCACAAATAGAGGGAACACTGGCTGCCCTGGTCACCATTTGTGCTAGAATATAAAATCCCTAAACCATTTTGAGGACTGAGCCGTGGTCCCAAAAGCCACTGTGATGGAGAATGGACTCTTCTCAGGCCACAACACCCCCCAACTTTAGTGGTTCTAGGAAAAAATTTCTTTGTTTGGCCTGAAGACCCCTCCCAAGATGTATGAGAAGCTCATGTATCAGAATGAATTGTTGAAAAGAAAAAAAAGACATTAGAAAATTGTTACAAAGGAAAATTTTTATAGTTCATTTCACCCAAACAAGTATATTTGACATATATCTTATGAGCTATCATTTCATGAACATAACCTTCCCTTCACCACCAGAGTAATGTTAACTATGAGTTCCAACCAGAGCTGCAGGAGCCCGTCTCCTCCTGCTGTGTTTTCAGCAGGCAGAGCACCACCCAGCCAACATGCCACCCCACAATGAGAGTAGGAGAAATTGTACCATTGCCTTTGAACTTCCATCTTGGGGGTAATAGGGAAGAGGCTGGTAAACACTGCACTGTGCCCGACAATAATAACCTGTAACTTTTTTTCCCCCTATTTCTTCACAGTTTGCAATGCACTCACATTTTCTTTTAATACATTTGTGTTTCTTCTCTTTTAACTTTAAAGGCATTTGGGTGGGTGAGAGGAGGATATACTTCTCATGTGTAACAGATTACCTGTGATTTCTGTAGAGGAACATCAAAGAGATATCTAGTTTTTCAAAAGAAACTAACTGCCATTTACATTAGCACTCCCAAAAATGAAATACTTAGATATAAACCTAAAAAATATGTACAATATCTATATGAGGAAAACCACAAAATTCTAGTGAATGAAATCAAAGAACTAAATAAATGGAGAGATATTCCATGTTCATGGATAGGAAGACTCAATATTGTCAAGATGTCAGTTCTTCCCAACTTGATCTGTAGATGCAAAGCAATCCCATTCAAAATCCCAGCAAGTTACTTTGTGATATCAACAAACTGATTCTAAAGTTTATATGGAGAGGCAAAAGACCTAGAATAGCCAACACAATATTGAAGGAGAAAAAAATTGGAAGACTGACACTACCCAACTTCACGACGAACTATAAAGCTATAATAATCAAGACAGTACAGTATTGGTGAAAGAATAGACAAACAGATCAATGGGACATTGATATGTCATCAGAATCTAGAAATAAGCCCACATAAAAGTCAACTGATCTTCGGCAAAAGAGGAAAGGCAATACAATGGAGCAAAGATAGTCATTTCAACAAATGGTACTGGAACAACTGGACATCCACATGCAAAAACATTAATCTAGACACAGCCTTCACAAAAATTACATCCTTCAAAACTAACTAAAAATGGATCACAGACAAATGTAAAATGCAAAATTATAGAACTCCTAGAAGATAACATAGGAGAAAACCTAGATGAACTTGGGTATGTTGATGACATTTTAGATGTAACACCATAGGCACAATCCATGATAGAAAGAACTGATAAGCTAGACTTCATTAAAATTAAAAACTTCTACTCTGCACAAGACAATGTCAAGAGGATTAGAAGATAAGCCACAGATTGGGAGAAAATATTTGCAAAAGACACCTCTGATAAAGGACTGTTATTCAAAATATACGAGAAGTCTTAAAACTCAACAATAAGAAAATGAACAACCACATTGAAAAATAAGCCAGAGACCTTAACAGACACTTCACCAAAGAAGATATACAGATGGCAAATAAGCATATCAGAAGATGCCCCACGTCATATGTCAGCAGGGGAATAATGCAAATTAAAACAACAATAAGATACCACTACACTCCAATTAAAATGGCTAAAATCCAAAACAATGATAACACCAAATGCTAGTGAGGATGTGGAGCAATAGGAACTCTTACTCATTGCCAGTGGGAATGCAAAATGGTACAGCCACTTTGGAAGACAGTTTGGCGGTTTCTTAAAAAACTAACCATAGGGGCTGGCCAGGTGACATAGTGGTTAAGTTCATAGGCTCGGCTTTGGGGTCCTGGGATTCACGGGTTCAGAGTCTGGGTGTGGAACCTACACACTGTTCATCAAGCCATGCTGTGGTGGCATGCTGCATACAAAACAGAGGAACATTGGCACAGATGTTAACTCAGGGACAATCTTCCTCAAGCAAAAAGAGGAAGATTGGCAACAGATGTCAGCCTAGGGCTAACCTTCCTCACCAAAAAAAAAAACGCTAACCATACTCTTATCATACGATCCAGCAATTGCACACCTTTCAGCTCCTTTAACCAAAGGAGTTGAAAACATATCCACACAAAAACCTGTACACTGATGTTTATAGCAGCTTTATTCATAATTACCAAAACTTGGAAGCAACCAAGATGTCCTTCAGTAGGTAAATGAGTAAATAACTATGGTACTTCCAGACAATGTAATATCGTTCAGTCCTAAGAAGAAATGAAAACCTGTGTAAAGACATGGAGGAAGTTTAAATGTATATTACTAAGTGAAAGAAGCCAATGAGAAAAGGCTGCATACTGTATGATTCCTAAAATATGGCGTTCTGGAAAAAGCGAAACTATGGAGACAGTAAAAAGATTAGTGTTTTCCAGGAGGAGTTGGGGGAACAGGCTGGGTGGGGCGGCGCATTGAGATGGGGAGGGATGAATAGATGGAGCACAGGGGATTTCTATGGCAGTGAAAATACTCTGTATGATACCATAATGATGGCTACACATCGTTATACATTTGCCCAAAGCCATAGGATATATAACACCAGGAATAAACTCTAATGTAAACTGTGGGCATTGGGTGATTATGATGTGTCAATGTAGGTTCATAACTTGGAACCAATGTACCATCCTGGTGGGGGATGTTGATAATGGGGGAGGAGTGCATAGGCTGTGCATGTGTCAGGGAAGGGCTATATGGGAAATCTCTATACCTTCCTTTTAATTTTGCTGTGAAGCTTAAACTGCTCTAAAAAAACAAAGTCTTAATTTTTTTTTAAAAAAACTCAATAGTGTTTCTTGATTGTGAGATTAGAGATTTAAAAATATTTCTTCTTTAAATTTTTTATATTCTAAAATTTAGTTATTGATGGTTGAATTAATCATACTTCTCAACTCAGTTTGTGAGCACTGGTCTGGAGGGTCACATTCTCGTTTAGTTAATTAAATCATCAATTAATTTCTCTTTATCCTTCAAGTCTACCTCTAACCCTCTCTGCATGGGCCAGCAAGGCTGATCGTTCCATTTTTATATGTTCTTATAAAAAAGAATCTTATATCAAGTATGTCCGTTTGTATTGTATAAATATTTTTTTTTAAGATTTTATTTTTCCTTTTTATCCCCAAAGCCCCTAATACATAGTTGTATATTTTTAGTTGTGGGTCCCTCTAGTTGTGGCATGTGGGATGCTGCCTCAACATGGCCTGATGAGCAGTGCCATATCTGCACCCAGGATCTGAACCAGCGAAATCCTGGGCCACCGAAGCAGAGCGTGTGAACTTAACCACTTGGCCACGGGGCCGGGCCCCTGTATAACATTTTGAAAAAAGAGAAAAACTAAGTACTGGTGGTGTCTTTTTCAGCTAGTCTTTCTGCATATATAAATAACAGGGAAAAGGATAGTCCAAATTCTCGGTAATAATAGAAGTGACTAGTGTAACTGTAATTAATTAAAGAGATCTGTAATTAAGAAAGATGACATTAAATTATGAATTATAACATCATTAGCGAAAGCTATAATAATCTAATTAAAGTAAATATTCCAAAAGAGACCTAAAGATCTATGCATAGACAAGTGGTAGAATAGACAAGGAGTAAAAGTTGTATAAAATACAATTATACATGAGTATACACCTGGTGCATAATAGGTGGTCAATAAATATTTGTGGAAGAATGGTTGGTAATTCATTGTTAGTATCCAAAAATACTCTGTATTATTTGCTGGGTGGCAGAGGGACAAGATAGCTCTGAGCCCCGAGACAGGTCATACTGTTTATCCCTGTTCTACTAACTTAAGCAAGAATTTCCTGGAATTCAATTCTCTTGAGGCAGGTAGGGCTCACAGAACCTTGCCTTGAAATTACGTCTGCCTGGCCTAGGTTAATTGTAGCCATTATTCATTATGCAACTGAGAGCTCCACATAAAACTGACCGAACCCCTGTTAAGATCCGTTAGGCAGATTGGAGTTTTGTTTTTCTTTTTTCTTTATGAAAGGTGTCAGCAAATATTAACCAGTCTGCTCGGGATCCCAGATTGCATTACAGTGACGGCATTACTGTTCGTCAGTACAGGTGACGTGGACAAGGAGGCGCGTGAAGGTTTATTTCCTTAAACAGGAAATAAATAACAACCAAGGAAGGGGGTGCACAGTCATTTTTTCTGCAGCTCTTTGCAGGGCTGGTAGGAAATAAGCGAGGAGGAAGGAGGGCTGCATTCTGCTCCTCCCCCAAGAATGGATGCATTTATCATCGTGTTAGCCGGGACCCTGAACTGCCAGAGCAAATCTTATCCAACTGTTTGGGAATCCGCTCTGAAGAAGGAAGAGGACAGCTATCCTTTTGCTTTTATCTCTGTTTTGATTCCTTTTTTCTAGATTCCAAGATATTCAAATACAGTCTAAGGTCAAAGAATATGCTAACTCCATCGAGCATGCACTGCCTGCTGGCTCTAGACAGGATGCTATTATTTTATTATTGATAAGAATATCTTGAATAAAAAAAATGTAAACATCATTGGTCAAAATTTAAAGTTAGAGATCCAGCTTTTGTTCTGTCACTCAAATCACAGAGCCAGGCCTGTCTTGTATTTGAGCCATCTTTGCAGACAAAAACAGTGCTTTACTCTTAGGTTAGATGCCTTCCACCCTCCACCCCCATGTGTGGGTGTACACACCACACTGAACGTATACATATGCACACACACACTCACACGCACACACACATGAAGTAAGCCTGGCCCCTTACTGGAAAACGCAGACACCACCAGGACACAGTGCTTGCCAAAGAGGCTGAAGCTCCTCTGGCCACATCTATAGCTCCTATGCCTGTCCTCTCTCAGTGGTGATATTTGATACCAAACCCCAGCCACCCACACCTACTTCATTTATGGGTCAGTAATTGACCATTCCCAGGTAAGATAGCAGCCACCTGGTCTTTGCTCCCGCATCTCACTGCTGATCTAATTAGAAATGTCAGCGCAAATAATCCATCACCAATCTATAAATTGAAATTGGGGTGAGTTTATTATGAGCCAGATCTGAGGACCATATGGCCCGGGAGATTCCTTTCACAAAGGAGTGGAGCGTTCCAAAGAAGTGAGGTATACAGAGTGGCAATATACCATCAAAGAGCATGGATCACACATGATTGGCATGTCCCTTTTACAACAGTTATGAGATTACCTTGCCAGCACAGCAATTCATACAGCAGGTAGCAGGTCTGTGGTCTCGAGCTGGGTGGGCGCAGGGTGAGCACAGCAGGCCAGCAATCAATCCTTAGTTTAGGGAGAGATGCTTATCCTTAAGGAAATGCCAATGTGGGGGGAGTTATATCCTTATCTTTAAGGGCATTGTTCTTGTCCTTGGGACATAGTAAATACTTAAAGCAGATGTACAATGAGTGCTCAATAGCCAGGTCAGGCCCTTTTTTGGAAAAAAAAAAGTTCAGGCCAACTTAGTTTTACACCAAATGGCTTCCTCATATACTCCAATATAACCTGTTGCTTACCTTTTACTTATCAGCTATGAGAGGTTATCAGGAAGGAGGGCAGTACTGGGAAGCAAGGGGTTGAGAGAGCCGTAACTGCCAACAGAATAGCCGCTTTTTACCCCTGCTCACACATGGCATCAGCCCAGGAGGTCCCAGTACCTGCCTGGTGCCATGAATACCTAACCTTGATTCCTCGTGAGCTGCTGCTCACCCAGCTCCTTAGACCTCTGTTCCCTGGCCCACCAGGCAATGGGCGCCTCTGCCGGTGGGAGGGAGTTAAGGGAGCACAGGCTTGCACAGTTTGGCAGGTAGGAGAGGGAGCCAGTCCCCAGGAAATGTGTATCTTCAAGGGCTCTTTGCCACAGGAAGCCAACTCACTAGGTTGCCTGGGCTGCGTTTGCCCAGTAGTTACATCCTGTGTGTTCTGCTGAGATTGTGTCTGCAGTGGGTGTTTGATACTGCCGCTTGAATTTTTTTGCAGCCATGCGTTGTGGTCTAGAACATTTGGAGGAGAGCCAGGGTAGTTTTCTGAAGAGAATTTTGACCCTGTGAGTAGGAAGTCCACTTGGCAGGAGGGTTGGCCTGCTGTTCAGGCAAAGGCTCACCTGGACCTCCTGAAATTCCGTAATAGGCTGTAAGCCCCGCCTCCATCGGGTCTGGCTTTATGTGGATCTGTTCCTAACCAACACAGAGATTGATTCTATGGAGCTGGGCGGAGCACAACTATCTGAAATTTCTTTAAAGCTTTCCAGATAATTCTGGTGCACAGCTAAGTTTGGGATCCACTAATCCAGGCCAGCCCTCTGATTTCCATAGAAAGACACTAGGGCTGTAAAGCTCGAGGCTCAGGTCTTCTACCTAATGGTGTTCTTCCTACTGCGCATGCCGCCTTCCTGCAAGTTTTCTTTAGCAAATGCCTTCAAGGTCACTATGAAATCCAACATGATTACTATCAGATAATTACCTTTTTATACTCTGAGCGCAAAAATCAATGAAGCCAAAAAGTCTAGTAACTTCTTAGTGCTGTTATGAAGGAGTTCTGACCTCACAGACCCGCAGAAAGAGACTCCCAGAGATTATACTTGGAGAACTTCTGAAGTAATCAAGTAGCTTTCTTGCTGTTATCCCACATCTTACTAAGAATAGCAACAACAAACAAAAATAAACGTTTCATTTTAATATGCAAAAATCCATAAACTTCATTTCAACAAGCAAAATTAAATGTCAGTGTGCTTCACCTTCACAGCAAAATATTTAAAAAGGATTTAGGGGTTATTTTCTCTTCCATCCCCAGTCATTTATTTGGTGTGCTGCTGTCCGTACTAGGTTCCTTGTGATGGGAGGGAAATGGCCCCATCCGTCTGGCAGTCTTTGTCTTAGTCAACCATCATCCCCATTTGTCTCATCCATTCCTCCTCCATCGCAGTGAGGGGTCTCTCCATTGTCTGTCTTTCCTGCTCTATAAGTGTCACTTGCTTAGACATCTGTCTTTCTTAGTTCCTTATGTACTTGCCAAGGGCAGAGTCCAAGTTTATTCATTTTGTGTCCTTAGTGCCTAGTTCAGTCCTTAGTGCACTATCAGTTGAACTGAATTAAACAGAAATTGGATATAAAAAGGAGGAGGGATATTTGGAAAGGACACATGTGATAACATATCAAGTCATGGATGTTATGCACACAGGTCATCTACAGGACACAGATGTGCTTGCTAGAATGGACAGTGTGTGAGAGTGTTTCTGTAATCACCAGGCACATTTTTTAAAGTTGCTATGTGTTCTAGCAATTATAGCTCCGTTAGTCTAAGTCTATTTTACTCCAGAGTAACTTTTCTTACAGCTTGTCAAAATTCTCTAAATTGGGCTGGCCCAGTGGCGTAGCGGTTAAGTGCGCACGTTCCACTTTGGCGGCCCAGGGTTCGCCAGTTTGGGTCCGGGTGCAGACATGGCACTGCTTGGCAAGCCATGCTGTGGTAGGCGTCGCACATATAAAGTAGAGGAAGATGGGCATGGATGTTAGCTCAGGGCCAGTCTTCCTCAGCAAAAAGAGGAGGATTGACAGCAGATGTAAGCTCAGGGCTAATCTTCCTCAAAAAAAAAAATTCTCTAAGTCACTGTAATATTCCGATTAGATAGGAACATGACCTTCAGGCGACTTAACCCCCAATCTGTAGTGATTGTTGGATTAGTTCTATAATTGGGATTATCCATTAACTTGAAATTGGGACTTGGGAACAAATTTACTAAATTTGCAGATGGCGTAAAGTGAAATTGCCATGTAATAAATTTATCAAATCTTTCTTAAATTAATAAAAATAAATGATCTACCAAAAAAGAGTGATTCCCTCCCTCGTTCTCGTTTTCAGCGTTTCTAAAGCTCCACGTGTTAGATTCTGTCTTAGGCACCAAAGGGCCCAAGCCGAACGCACAGCTGTCTTTCATATGGAGCTCCGAATTAAGCTCCATTTCAATCTATGGGTCACTATGGATCTCAGTTTGGTGGGTTTTAGTCAGCATTTTAAAGTGGAATGGAATTGGATAGGAAATATCAGAATTAAGTATTGCTTTTAGTAACATTTTATTTTAGTGGACTAAACAGTTGAATATGAATGTGTGTGCTGGGTTGTGATGTAATTTTTTTTTTTATACTGGACTGTGTCAAAAAAGCTTGAAATCCACTGATATAGCTGATATTGACAGAGAAAATTTGTGTTATCTTAAACATTCCATTGAAGCAAAAATCTAATTAACCACAATTGTTTTAAAACAATTAGAAACATGCCATCAGAAAAGTTCCAAACAAAATCAGGGAAAATGGACTTTTGAGTTGAAAGCCCAGAAAGTCACTGAGTATGTGAAAAGAAAATTTCATTTTATAAATCTTGACATAGTCAGTGCTACGATAGTCAGGACTGCCTTGGTGGTATGACTGCTGTGAAGCTCCGAAAGGAAATTCCTAATGGGATTAGCAGAGATGTGTGCGGTGGCACAGCGTGACCCATCTCAATGCCCAACACCAGCAATTGCCATTTGGTGACTCTCCTGCCTCCCACTTTCCACTCATTTCCTGCCGGCTTTTATTAGAAGCTTAATTTTTCCTGCCTGCCCACCAACCTATAAACCCAGTCTCCAGGTCCTTGTTTTCTCCATTATCCTCCCTAACCAGTTGGAGTCCAAGTCCTGGTAATTCTTCCTTCAAAATATACATTGCATCCATGCCTTTCTCTTTCCGCTGCGCTTCTCACTGCTTGGCCAAAATATTGTTTGAATCACCTGTCCATCCCCATTCTTCCGCTCCCCGCAATACATCCCATCTATCCCAGGTACTGCCAGCTGGTCTTTGATGCTGCCATTCCATCCCGTGCGCCTCATTCCTATTCCTAGCACTTCAGTGAGCTGAAAGAATTCGAGCTCTGAAGTCAGTGTATTGTTTATTAGCTATTGACTTTGTGTAAGTTCATTAAATTTTCTGAGCTTCAGTTGCATCAAGTATAAAATGTGAGTTAGGGGCCCCGTGACCGAGTGGTTAAGTTCGCGTGCTCGGCTTCAGAGGCCCAGGGTTTCGAAGGTTCGGATCCTGGGCGTGGACATGGCACCGCTTGTCAAGCCATGCTGAGGCAGCGTCCCACATGACACAACTAGAAGGACCTACAACTAAATATATACAACTATGTACTGAGAGGATTTGGGGAGAAAAAGCAGAAAAAAAAATGGCAACAGTTGTTAGCTCAGGTGCCAATCTTTAAAGAAAAAAATGTGAGTTAGATGAGTACTACCTCAGAGGGGTTATTGTGGGTTTCAAATAAGGTAAAGCTTACGAAGTCGTTAGGACCTAAGAACAGCTAGAGCATAGGAACTGCTCAATAAAATATGTTCCCACATCATAACACATTGCTAACCTATATGATGGGATGTACACTCTTCAAGACATACTCAACCGTCCTTAGTCTGACATGTTGTATTCATAATATTGGTCAAGTCCTCCTGATTCACAGCCTGACCGCTGTACCTATCTGTGAGCATTGAAGCCTCTTAAATGTTTGCCTTCTCCCTCGCTTGCCACTTCCACAATGCACACTTACCCTACTCGGCTGCACCAGCTTCCAACTTCTGCATCAGACTTCTTGTTTTCTTTCATTCACTTGGCCCTTAGCAATATATGTGGCTAGTTGTTGTTTCTCCTATATGTATTTCGAAGCATGAGATTTATAGAGAGATGCCATAGCAAGCGAAAAAGTCAAAATGCCAAATAGGGTGCAGTAGATGTAGGAGAAAATATGTGTGAAAGAATAAGAAATAGATGAGTCATTTGTGTTTCCAGACTCAGTGAGCGCCTACATTTGTCTGGCAACTTTGATAAAATAATTTGATTCTAGTTAACTGGCCTTTGTTTTCTTAGCATAAAACTGAATTGCAGGAGACTGACTTAGTCACCAGATTTCATAAAGACCTCAGAAGTTATCAGTGTGAATCTACCTTCTTCATCCTTGAGAAGCTGTACTACCAGCACCAGATAAGGGAAGCCCTTTTATCTCTATTCCTCCCACTCCTTTTGTCCTTTTTATAGTGAATAAATTTACCACATCCCTTCCTCACTTCTTTTTTACTTTTTTTATGTCAGTATATATTCTGTTTTGGTAACTTTAAAATGGTAGTTAATCAACAGGTCTTGTGTAGTATTTTCTCCCCAAATGAGATATAAAGATACTCAAGCTGACTAAGCAAATGAATGAATACTCAAGATTTGCATGCTACTGAGTAAATTAATCTGTTATAAAACAGTATTTGAAGTGAAAGGGACATTTATTCCATTAGTTCCTCAAATATTTGATTTAAAGCTTCATGCAGTGGAACCCTACTGCTACAGAGATGTATTCCTTTCCACAAACATTTTTGAGCACCAATTATGTGTCAAACCACATAGCAAGAGACTGGATTCTTTTGTAGTGCCTAATAATTTTCTTGAGAATAAAGTGTGAATCCCTGTTGCACAATCTACAGCGTTTTTCAACACTCGAGTAGGCTTAAAGAACCTTGTTTTGTTCCGTATGGGAGAATATGGTTCTAAATAATGGGTATCTTAACCTTAACCCAACCAAAATATCATTTAGCTATAATCATCTTTTGTGTCCTGCCTGCTCTGGTTAACAGTTTCTGTAATAAATTTCACAGTTGAGGGATTAAGCCTTAGAAACAATTCATGATGAAAAGAGTGAATATCAACTACACCAGCCTTTTGGAGGAGGAAGGAGAAAGACCAGGCAGATGGGGTTGTGGAGGTGTGGGGTTGACGTTTTAACACAGACCTAGTTCCAGAAAGGTGCTCTGAGAGAGAAGTTGGGCAATATATTCTTGAGGTGATTTGATGTCTTTAATAACAGCTTCACACGTTCAGCATGCCAGGCTGCTAAAAAATTTTGTTATTGCTCAGTTGAATTCTTAACCACATTTGTAGAGGAGATCCACCAGGACCATTGCATCAGGAAGAATAAGACCGCTACAGTGGTCATCTTTGAAAAACATAATTTGTGCTGGAGGATTAAATATTGTCTTAAAAATCAGGAGAAATGTTTTCCTCAAGGAACCAATGACTAGGCTAGAAATGTTTAGAGATCCATTTTGAGTGGGAATAAATCCTGCCATCCCACCTTCCATGAACCTTGATAGCCATGTATATCATGCATACCTCAAAATCACATTTGCTTCTCCTTTTTTCTCCTTCTAACTGATTTTTTTTTTTGAGGAGAGTGAGGAAGATTTGTCCTGAGCTAACATCTGTTGCCAATCTTCCTCTTTTTGCTTGTGGAAGATTGTCGCTGAGGTAGTATCTGTGCCAGTCTTCCTCTATTTTGTATGTGGGACACCACCACAGCATGGCTTGACGAACCATGTGAGGGTTTGTGCCCGGGATCCGAACCTGTGTACTCCAGGCCGCAGAAGTAGAGTACGCAAACTTAACCACTCTGCCATGGGGCCGGCCTCCAACTGATGTTTTTAGACTTTGCCTTACAATCATTCAATATATTCAATATCTTACTTTCATAGCCAGTTTCTCAAGAGAGGTATAAATATTTAGCAACTGACTCTCTGGGAGAAAAACACCCAGATTTCTGGTTTGACAGTTTCCGTGGTATAAATATTCCCACCATGGCCAATTTCAAGCTGCCTACATGGCATTGCTGATCACCAAGTTAGGAAGAGATGAACACCATCAGCTGTGGGAGCCAGCTCCAGCCCGCCGCTGGTTGTAGGCCTGCTCTTCCCATCTTTCACCACTTATGGACCATAATAGTGGCTACAGAATTTTTATATAAAAGAGAATTGTAGGACCAACCTAATTGGAAAGGGAGGCTGCATGTTAAGTGCACTATTTCTATTGGATTATATGTTTACTGGGAGTGAGTTAGGGGCATAGAGAGAGAGAGACAGCAGCGGTTAAGAGTAGCTGAAGCTCTCCCTTCTATGCCAGTCATGGCCACCCGTTAGAAGTCCAGCCTGGGTCCCTGTTCTTGAATCATCTTGACAACCACCCCAACGTTCTCTTACTCACTCTCATGTGAAATCTTGGAATCATCCTTGATTCCTTCCCTAGCCTTGCTTCCTACATGCCACCAGTCATTAAATGCTGCCAATGCTACCTTTGCCATGCTTGTCATACCCCTCTTTTCTTTATAAAATTCTTTATACTAACAACATTGGTTGATTGCTCCCTACCTTTTATGTGGCAATAGCCTTGTAATTGATCTCCCTTCCTGTTCATTCTTCCCTGGTAGGTCAGTGCAACTTGAAATCTGCTTCCTTTGTAAACTTCCTAATTGTGTCACCGGCCTGTTGGAAAACCTCTAGTAGCTTCCTGCTGCCTACCGAAAAGTTCAGATTTGTCTGTAAAGCCATTAAGCCTTTCTCGTCTGGTGACATCTAACGTCCTAGCTTTTAGCTCGCAAGAGCCACTGTCATGTAACTACATACCAATACCAGTTGGTTTACAAATTGTGTCCAATCTGATTCAGGCACATCCAGCCTGTACTAGTAGATAAATATTTTTAATGATATCCTGCTTCTGAGTACACCATGTTTAAACTTTCAGGACAACCTACTTTTCCCTGAATAAATAGTGTATTCTCCTCCGTCTGCACCTTTCTCTTTGTGGGTTCCTCTGAACTCCTCCCCCTGTGCAGTTGAAGTCTTCCCTATCATCGAAGGTCCGACTCAAATGCGTGTAGCACTCATCGACATTAAAAAAACAGAAAGAGGAGATAATACTTCTCAAAACTAGAAGTAAAAGAGAAATGACTGTGGCATCTAAATGGCTTAAACCAGGGCCTGGCCCTGTGGCAAGTGGTTAAGTTCACGCGCTCTGCTTCAGCAGCCCAGGGTTTTGCTGGTTCAGATCCTGAGCGCAGACATGGCTCCGCTCATCAAGCCGTGCTGAGGCGGCATCCCACATGCCACAACTAGAAAGACCCACAACTAAAATATACAACTATGTACCGGGGGCTTTGGGGAGAAAGAAGAAAAAATAAAATCTTTCAATGGCTTAAACCAGATGCCAGAGACTGACTGGGATGCACATGGGGCAGAATGTCAAGGACCAGTGAGGAGCAGTGATGAGCAACTCCTAGGAAAGGCACATTAACGCTGTTGAACCGGAGCGTCACGAGCCTCTAAGGCAGGGTGACTGTAACCCTTCTAAAGCTGGTTAAGCACGCTAACACAGCGACATGTGAGACTGCAGGTTCAACCCCAGATTTCTTCCCAGAGACATATTAGAGTCTAATTAGATCCTTGGGACTCATGTGCAGAGATGGTTTAGACGAAGTAGAGAGCTGGTGTAATATCTGAAAACCCAGAGCACATTGAGAAAAAACAAGAGCTAAAAGTGCAACTTCAGAGAGGAACACCCTTCCCCTGTTTGCACCGTGAATATTCTTGCAATGGGAAACTCAAAAATTTAACCTGGATTATGCCATGGGGAAGTTTGGGGCCATGGGTTTCGATTTGTTATTAGTCTTGTTTCTCCATTCCTACTCTTCTTTACATCTTCTGCTGCATTTTACACAGTTGAAATAACACTGTGTTTACAGGGTTTTAAAAATCACCTGTAATCCCACCATGTATTAACCCACTAATATTTTAGTATATTTCCTTCTAATGTTTTTTTTTAAGGAAGATTAGCCCTGAGATAACATCTGCTGCCAATCCTCCTCTTTTTTTTGCTGAGGAAAACTGACCCTAAGCTAACATCTGTACCCATCTTCCTCTACTTTATATGTGGGATGCCTACCACTGCGTAGCTTGCCAAGCAATGCCATGTCCGCACCCAGGATCCAAACTGGTGAACCCCAGGCCACCAAAGTGGAATGTGTGCACTTAACCACTACGGCACTGGGCCAACCCTCTTTCTAATATTTTTTATACATATATAGTTTCTATACATATTATATTAGATGTATATTTCTTGCAGCCCATAGCATAATAACACATTGATGCAATTTATTAAAACTTAGAGAAAATGAGAAATTATGAAAATGATACATATATTCCTAATATTTTTCTTCCAATTTAAAACATTTGAATTTGCATCATTCACTAGCCTTTTATACAGGGCAGATGTTTTCTTTGAGAATGGAACCATGAAATTAGCGTTTTGTATCCTCTTTCTTACATAAACTCATAATGAACCCTCAATATTTTTCTACTTCAGTTTTCTTATAGTGAAACAAATCATTCCTAATTAAGAATAAAAATGTTGTGTTTACAATTATTTTCCTCTTTTACAACTGTCTCACTCACTCCTCATTCAATAGCTCCCCTTTTTCCTAGCTACCCATCCTTGTCAAGACTAACCAAAGCGCTTTATTCAACTTTGTTTCAAAGAAATGAAAATAATTTTGCACTCATGTTTCATCCTTTTTGTGTAATATAATGGTAGTCAAATTGTGTGGTAACAAGAAGAACTGGCACGGACAGTCTTGGCAAGAGCCTGTGACTCTTGGTCATCGTACAACGTGAGTGACAGGAGCAGAACCGAGCAGGCCCACCAGAGAGGGGTCTACCAGCTGCCAAGGTTCCATGAGTCATGGGCCTCATCAGTAAATCTTGCACTGGCATTGGAAAGCTCGTCAGCTCAGTGAAGGTTATTTAGTTATGAAACCCTACAGTGAGCTTCATTGTTCATAAGCCCTTACCAGTTATTCTGTTTACTTTCTTAGGCTCAATTCCCAGAAATAGAATTATTGGTTCAAAGGGTATAGATCTTTGTAACATTCTTGTTCTCTCTATCAATTTGTGCTCCCATACCAAGACTGAGAATGCCATTCTCACCCCGCCGTGGCAAACCATTAAACGTTATATTAATTTTGCCAATTAAAGAAGCAAAAGTAGGGTGTTTTGTGTTAATTTACGTGAATATGGTATCATATATTGTGATTCTCAACTCTGCAGGCATGTCAGCCTTCACCTAGGAAGCTTCTTAAAAATTTTTTGCATCTTATAATTTTAGCTACAAGTATATTACATTGTTACAATATAAGTAATAAAACAGCATATTAACTTTTTTCTTGCTTTTTAATCTACTATAAAATATTGGTAAATATATTAGGCCTATACCAACAAAATATAGTGGAGCGGGGAGGGGGGGAAGAGAAGGTGGGAAGGAAGGAAGGTCCATCAATGGTATAGTAAATAAGCATTCACTGAAATGCTATTGAAACTCAAACGACATTTTAATGTTTAGCCTTGTACAAAATCGTAGTGATCTGGAGTTTTAGTGTCAGCATAGTGAATTCGTCACAAAGTTTTAAATGTTCCAGTATAGTTATAAGGATCTCTAGATTGGAACAACAAATCTGAAAGGATATTGTTTAATTTTTGGCATTTGCTTTAAATTTGTTTATAGATTACCTTTTCTCTTAAGTATTTTAAGCAAAAAGAGGTATTGTAATCAGTTACTGAGAAGCCCCCGAATGAGATGTACCCCATCTAGGGATGGAATTACAAATTGCCTGTTTCCATTCATAGCAGATGTCTTTAGAGGAATGGAATTCACTGTCTAAATTAGCCAACTGAAAAAAGAACACTGCTAGATATATCTCCATTCGTATTCAGACCACATCTCCTTAAATGAAAGTTGAGGCAAGTATAAGAATACTGATGGTAGCAGTGTAACTCAGTATTTTGAACTACAGTTATCCCCCAAAACATTCAGAATGTATAGTTGCTTTGCCTATGTATGTCCTCAAGGAGAAGCCTGTCCTCAAATGCAGTCAGTAAAAGCTAAATGACAATCATAGAAACCGTGGCCTACTATGAAGGCAGGCTGAAATCAAAAAGGCAATAGTCAGTACGTTTGCTGAGAGCTCATTATGGGCTATTCACTGCTCTGGGCACTAGGGGTACATCGGCGAGCAAAAGTAGACAAAAATGTTGCCTCCTTGGAGCCTACATTCCAGCAGGGAAGACAGTCGATACACAGTACTCACAATAAGTGGGTCAATGTTTTGGTGTTTTAGAAGGTGATTAGTGCTATGGAAAAAAATAAGTAAGCACAGTAGGACTTCAGAAGTGACAGAGTGGAAGTCAGAGGACTTGCGATTTGACAGTAGCCAGGTTTGGAGGGACCTCACTGAGAAGGTGACACAAGAGCAAAGAAGGAAAGAAGCCCCGGGTGATCCCTCCACTTTACTTCTCTAACCTCCCCTCCTACTCAACTCCAACTGCCTGCTGAACTCTTAGCTCTTCCCCATGCCTCCTACCTTTGCACTAGCTGTGCCCTCTGCCTGGAGCACAAAGGATGAGACAAAAGGTGCAGAGTGCCCTGAGGTTGGTAAGACAATAACTGAACTGCTATACAAGATGACAGATGGCACAATTGCTTCTGGTTGATGCTATCAGAAAAGGTCTTAGGGAGGAATCATCTTTCAAAAATCCTTTTCACATTTACCACTTGCTGTCTTTTCTCCACATACCTCATGAATTATTTTCCCCTGTGTCATGCTCTTGGAGGCAGTAGAATTTGGGAATTTGACTCGCTTGGTTTTGGATTCCATCTCTTCCACTCAATGTACAGCCCTGGCTGGACATTAAATCCAGAGGTGGATTTTTCTGAGCCTCAGTTTTCTCATCTGTAAAATGAAGATAATAATCCTGCGTTGAAGCTTGTCGTAGGAAAAGTGAGTAATATACAAGGTCTGGCAAATGATCATGAGAGAGGACACCGGTCTTGAAAGATAAATGGATCAGAGAGTATAGGACAATTTTTAAATTGTGCTAAGGAAAATGTATCTAATTTTATAGGTAACAGGGAACCATTAAAATTGTTTTGTGCAGAGAAGTGTTGTATTTGTATGTTTGTTTTAAGACGATCACGTTAGCAGCAAGTGGAGGCTAAGTTTTGGAATTGACTAAACGAGACCAAGTCGTGTGACAGTGCACTGTTGTGTGACATGGTCAGTTCAGTCAAGCCTGGTAGTGACAGAAGAGTGGATTTGGTAACTGGCAATTAACATATGTTTTCTAAACTTTGTATCTTGACATTTAGTCGATTCTCTTAATATAGACAAAATAAATTTTTCTTAATCATTTTCATTGATGTTTTGACCCAATTTCATAGAGTTTGGCTTCAGGTCATCCTTGGATTTATTGCTTCAGGAATGTATAATTTGAGGACCAACTGCTAGAGCTACCAGGAATAGGAAAGGGGGCAAAAAAAAAAAAAAAAACCAGAACTCAACTGATAAACAGGAGTCAGAGAGTCTGGGAAAAGAAACTTAAGTAAACTTTATTTTGTGGCCCAACAGACATCACTTTAAAAAGCATTTCTCAGCTGTTGACTTTGAAAAATAATTATATTGCCGAGTTTGGAGCTTGTAGATAACCAAGATGGATAAGGAAATTATGGTTTCCTTTAACTAGTTGCATGGCCAGGCTGACCTCCTTGCCTAGCAAAGAGCAGAGGGAAAGCGTGTGGAAGGATAGACCAGCATCAGTCCATCATCACTGACAGAAAAGCATAAATGTTCAGTGTTGCCTAGGCCAGGAACACCAACCTTTAAATTTTTTTATTATTTTTGAGTAGGTAATACATTATATGGTTTAAAATTCAAAAAGTACAAAAGGATATAGAGTGGAAAGTCTTCCTTCCACACGTCCCATCCGCCGGCACCCAGTTCCCCTCCTCTGAAAGCATCTCTTATTTATCCTTTCAGAGATATTTTATGTATATACAAGCAAAAGATACTCATTTTTCCCTTTTTAATACAAATAGTGGCATGTTAAATATACTGCTTTGTATCTAAGGAGTTTTTTAAAAATTATTATTGCTTTTTTTTTTTTGTTTTACTTAATATATTTTGGAGATTGTTCCATGGCAATACATAAAGAGTTTACCCATTGTTAAATACGGCGCATCTTATACCATTAAATGAAAGTGCCATAATTTTTGCAACTAACCCTCTCCCTATTAATGGACAGTTAGATTGCTTCTAATATTTATTTTATGCAGTGAATAACACTTGTACATATATCAGTGAGAACATTTATTTATTTTACTCATAAGGTTAGTACCTAAAGTGGAATTGCTGAGTCAGAGCATATGTGATCTTGTATCTTTGGCAAATATTGTCAAATTGTTCTCTACAGAAGTTGTTCAGCTTTGCATTCTCACAGGTAGAGTATGAAGAGCATTACCTTTGACTTGAGAGCAGAAAACTGCATCATTAATTCCTGCCTAGCTGGAGTAAGTTCCAAGTCTCTGACATCAACTCAGAGGTATTCATTCTAAGGATGTTTCTTTCTGCGCTCATCTCCTACATCAGTGGTTCTCGACTGGGGATAGTTTTGCCTCCCAGGAGACCTTCGGCATTGTCTGGAGACCTTTCTGATGGTCACAACTGGAGGTGGAGGTGCCTCTGGCATCTAGTGGGTAGAGGCCAGGGATGCTGCGAAACATCCTGCAGCGCACAGGATGGGCCAGCCCTCTCCCTCTCCCCACAGAGCACTATCTGGTCCAAAAGACCAGCAGTGCAGAGGTAGGCCAATCTGTCCTAGATAAACATCTACCTCCTCTCCATCATATTGAATACATCCTACAAAGCTTAGGATTCTCCACTCTTTCTAACCTAAGGTCTAAGACGAATAAAATGGTAAGTCCTCTGGGCTTCCACAGTATATTTGTTTTTTGCTTTTTGTTTCTTTTACAACATTTATATTGCACTGAAATTAATGATTTGCAGCAACTGCAAACTCATCAAAAACATGAATGTATCTTATTTACATTCATGTCCTGGGTGTCTGGCAGTCGGCTTGTTAAATGAATGAGTGGATGTCAACAGTATTTCCTGATTGTCGCAGCGTGACTTAAGGGATTATTTTATTTTTAATCAAAGACTATTCCTTTTAATTCTTACTTGCTTCATCTCTCTCTTCATTTCACATATCCACTTTTCTTTAGACTTCCGCAGGCAGTTTTCTCTAGCCTACAGAAGAATTGTATCAGGAATTGTCAATTGAATAAGGCATGTTGGCCTTCCCCCTGATTTGAACTTCCATAGAGTATAGTTTATTACCACAGCGTTAGTCACTTAATTATGTACTATCTTGCTCACTTACGGCTTCTGACTGAATTTGTCTTGTCTCTTCAAATGGATTGAAATCTCCATAAGGGCAAAAATCAAAACTTTGAAGTACCTTATGATGCCTCGCGTAGTGTTTACAGACTCTTCAGAGTGATACAACAGGAGAGTGACAGGTCGTTTGATTCTCTTTTTTCAAAATCACAACTCACAGGCCAAACCCAAAGAAGATCCTGCCCTCCGCAAAGAAACTGCCTTCTCAAGGGAAGAGCACCCCAGAGTCCCTCAGGCAGAAGGGCAGCACTGCGGAAGGTCCAGACGCCAGGCCCTACAGAATCGGTCCACGTTGTAACTGCCTTCTCCCAGGTCTCCCTGTTTCTCTAGGAGCAGAAGAGCCCCACTGACATGCTCCTGGCACAACCCCCTTTGCACATCTCTCCATTACTGCAAATACTGCCACCAGACACTTTCCCATCTTTCAACATGATTAAAGACCCAAGAGTGGGGCTGGGAGGAGAGACTCCTGACTGGTGTCTCAAAGCAGAAATCGCTAATAAGCTTTCAGCCTGCAGCCAGGAGCAGGGGTCTCTGCGTAGGTGCCCAATCTGCATTTGGGCGCCGCCTTTACCAGAGGAAAGCAGGTGGAGTGGAGGCCTGGTTTTAATGAGAACCCTACGGCGTGGGGGGAAGTGCCGCAGCCAGGAAAACAGCGGCTGGTCAGCAAAGTCAGGGAGGAACAAAGTAAGGACAAGGATACTTGTTTGCAAGGCTGAGTGGCGCTAAATATATCCTGCAGAAAATTGGGATGCAGGGCAGCTCTGATCATATCAACACACGATTTTAAAATGCAAATGCAAAAAAATGCAAATACAGAACTGCTTAGTTTATTTCTAATAGCTTGTTGTTTAACCACCATTTAGTCCTGAGATCCTGTTGCATTCTCTTTGCAATTAAAATAAGCTGCAATTGAAGTCCTTCAAAGCTGACTTGCACAAGAAGAAGCAAACATTCAGATTTGAGTATCTGTCAGGCAAACGAAGTAAATGATAAGAGGCAGCTTGATTAGAGAAGGCAAAAAAGAACAAAAGCATTTTAGTAATTTCTTCCCTAGAAGAGTTCACATTTCTTTTTTAAAAAACTTATTTTAGGCATTTTTAAACAGCAACTTTGATATTTAGCTATGAATTATCTCCACGGGTTGAAAAATGGAGCTATTGAGAGGTTAATTTTTCAGGGTTATTAAAGCCTCAGTCTTGATTTTGCTGAGAAAGAACCCAAAAGTCCACGTCTCCGTCTCCCAAATCTAAAAAATAGAGCTCATTATTGTGTTAATTTTCAAGTTAGCTGAAAGTTTCTTCTTCAAATGGTAGTCTTTAGGCAGGGGTTTAGGAGAACGTAAAGTAAACTTATTTAAGTGTTGGACTGTTGAATAGGGATTCTCTATAAAATACGTGGCATAGTTCATGCCTTCTTAGGTCAATGATGCCCAAATAATAATAATGCTAATTCTATCATCTTCCAAAAACCATGCTAAGTGTTTTACTTCATTTAAGCTCTATAACAACAATTTGAGGCAGGTAAATTTAATTTTGTGACATTTTCCCTTAGACAAAGGATATCAATAAGCAGTCCTGGAAAGGTTCCCAGGCATAAACCCCCGAAAATTACCTGCAAATGTGTGTGTGTGAGCACGTGTGTTTCTAGGGAGAGGGCCCAGAGTTTTCATAGGTTTTTCAGAAAAGACTGTGGCCCTTAAAACATCCAAATGGGCTTAATCATTATGAACAGCAGGAACTTCTGTGCTGCCTGGATCACCTCCGTCGGCCTGAATTAGTCAGATGGCTTCAAGGCTATATTTCTGGAGTTTTCTATTGTTTCCCTTGTTGTCTGATGATACTTCTTGCCCAGATGGATGAGCTTGCCTCCACAAAAAAAATGCCCCTATCTGTCCCCTGTGTGAAATTGGTTACCAGCGTGGACTCTGGAGCCAGAGGATCCGGATTTAAATCTGGTCTCTACCCTTACTGCTTGCATGACCTTGCCTCAGTCTCCAGATCTGCAAAGCGGAACTCCTAGTAGGACCATCCTCACAGAGTTATTTTGAGGATTAAATAAGTTCACACACAGAGCAATGTCTAGAATATAGACAGCAATAAATAAGTGCTTCTACCATATGATTCTCATCAATTGTGAATTTAGAGGCCGCCGTCTGTTCAAATTGTATTTGACAAAAGAGGGAGGATATATTTGGGGTCTTCATGCTGCATAACACCGTTCTTTACTTCTTGGTTTTTGTCCAGCCCTGCTTACGATGGAATTCAATGTGATAACAAGTCATGCATTCATTTTTCTAGAACAGTGTTGAACAAAAAGAAGAACTGGATAGGGAGAAGGGATGCAGCTCGTGTCTCATGAGCCTTTATTAAAGGAACGGTAATAATTGAAAGTCCACATGACCCTGTCAGTGGCACTAAGCAAGCAGCCTTCTTTTCTCTTCAGCCATTCAGACTTGCTTTAGAGACAGTTCGAAGGGAAAAACCAATTTTTCAGTCAGTATCTTTGAAAAGTGCATTTAAGGCAGCTGTTAGTGTGAGGGTATGATTTTCTTCAAGGAAGAAGAAGGAACTGCTTTTCCTAGGCTGTGGGTGTATCCTAGGATTGAATCACCTCTCCTGAAAACTGCACACTGGCAGGATCTGCTGGATTCCGAATGCAAATGATCTAGGCAAAGGTTCCTGATTAAAGGGAGCAAGTAGAATCAGTGGAATAGCATGCCAGATGACATTTTTTTGCTTTATCCTTTTCTTGAGGATTCGTAGTCTCTTACTCTTGCCTCACTGTTCTCTCAGGGTCTTTGCATCATCCATCTGAACTAAAAGCTGCTGTCAGATGGCTGGAGACAGAGGTACTCATCGAGGTCCCTGTAACATTTGCCTAATGTCACTAAAGAAATGTGATGACACCCCAGAGCCCTTGTCCCTGCAATGCAGCCCTTCTGAAGTGGGCAAAGGCAATTGCTGCCCACAGGATTATCCCCATGACCTGCAGTATATCAGCATCCTGCTGGTGGTCCAGAACCACCGAGCCTCTCTCCGTTCTTTCTGTCTAGTGCTCGTCCCACCAGAGAGCCTTGGAGCAAGTCACAAAGGGATGAGATTCCCTGCCGCCTGTCTTATTAAGCGGGTATGTCCATTATGAAAATAGGCAGCATGGCATAGTAGTGGAACCCACTATTTTCAGAATGAGCAGTGGTGGTGTCAGCTTTCAACAAGCCAGACTTTTCATAAAGTGACCAGTTATGAATGTCCTTGTAGTCAGTGTTGATGCCATCCAGGCTGCCCTTGAGTTTCAAACCACTTGCAAAAAGGCTCTCTCTCCTCTGGAGAGATATATATTTTTTTTAAATTTTTCCTTTCTTTCCATTTTCTTTCCAGAGTTACAGATAATAAGGAAGCGGCATAGATGGGACCTAGACATTAGCATCCACTAGAATTCAGTTCAACAGGAATTATAGGTATTCAGCCTTGAGACAGTTACTTACCCTCTGGGCTTCAGTTTCCTTCCGTGTAAAAGGTGGATGGTGTTAACCCTGCAGGCCTGCTGCACTGCCGGAGCAAGGCTTTAAATCTTTGCTTGTGGTTTTAAGGGCAAAAGTGCTAAAGGGAGCTGCTATCGAGAATCCAGTTCCCATCAAACTTAAAGACAAACTCACTTAGAGATGCCATTAGCCTCGGTGTGATTCATGAGCGATTCAGAAGGAATTCAGAACGGCGCAGAGAGTCTTATAAGAAAACCCATATTCTCCAGTGCAGATGACAAAGACTCCCGCCTTGACCAAACTTTCCTCAGGCTTCTCTGAGCCCTCTTCTCAACTAGGCCTCAGTCTTGGTCTTCCACGGCTGTCCTTGCAGAGTCCAGTTTTAGCAAGAATCCTTCTAAGCCAGTTTAGAGAGAATCCCCGACCCTTGATAGCTGATCATCCTCAATATCCAATCAGATTCCTCATCCCACCATCCCCCTGGTGATGGCTGCCTGAGCTGCCTTCTGCAAGAATCCTGAGAAGAGGTTTAGCAAGAATCCCCCTGCCCTTGATGTCTCCTCTTGGTCATTTTCCAGCCACTGACCACCCCCAGCCTGCTCCTTGGTTATAAATCCCCGCTTGTTCTTGTTGCATTTGGAGTTGAGCTCGATCTCTCTCCCCTCCTGCAGTAGTCTTGACATTTATCACAATGTCTTCCTTACCATTTTAACAAGTGTCAGAATAATTTTTTCCTTAACACAGATCAAAGCTTAAATATTGAGCTTTTTAAAAGAGGCTAACACTTATAAAATGCTTAATATATGCCAGGATGCTGTTTCTCCTAAAGCCTAAATCTATTCTTCACAACAGCCCAGTGAGGCAGTACTATGATTATTCTCCTCAATGTATACATTAAACTGACACCTGAGGTTGAGTTACTTGCCTGAGCACACAGTAGGAAGTGGAACTGATTCTCATGTGGGGAATCTGGCCAGAGGGCCCATGCTCTTAAAGGTAATGCCAGACTGCCCTCAGCAGACTAAAATTTAAGTTGGGAAGTCTACTCTGTCAGTGCTCTCAGAGCAAAGCTGTCAAACTCAGCTGCTCACGGGAGCACGGGTACTACTGTGACGGAGTGAGGCGGGGCAGGTGGGGAAGGGGCCACCTGGAGAGTCCTTGCCCTCAGCAACCAGCCCATATCAGCGCCATCTAGAGTTGCTATCTGGAAATGCATACCTTTGGAGTTTTTAGAGGGAAGCAAAAAGAGCAAAATCTGGATTTTTATGAAAAGTCTCTTTAATTCAAAAGGCAAAGAAAGAAAAGAAAGGGAAGGAAAAGGAAGAGGGAAGGAGGGAAGAGAGAAAGGGGAAAGGGAAAAAGAGAGGAGGGAAGGGCAAACTACGCAGGACACGCGCACACACACACACACACACACACACACACACCTGCAGGAGGGACTCATTCAGTCTGAGGGCCACCTATTTGCAACCTCATTTTTAGAGGTTAAATCTTGTCATAATGGACTGTGGAAGATTTTAAAGACAACTCTGTAAACCACCGAGAAATTACACTTTTAAAATCTCCTATGTGTCTAACCTGTTGGAGACTAAAGATTTCTGCTGTTTCTTGGGGAGAGGTGTGGGGAAAAGGCATGGGTTGGGGGCTTGCCTCCGGCCGGCCATCTCTCTAGGGCCTTGGAGATGCTGTGACGGTTACATTAGCAGTTAGGTTTGAGAGTAGTGTTGATTTCCTCTCTGCCTGTCAATGAAGAGATTTCTAATTACAGGTGTTAGCCAAGCAATCTGGGCTTTTCTTCTTGAGTCTTGATTTGATGGATAATTTAACCTCCATTAACAAAGCAAACAAAAGAAAACCCCCCTTCAAAGTCAAACTAGTACAATCAGCTATCCGTGCGAAATGGAAGTAAATGCAGTGACTTCTGAGAGTTTTGTGAAGTCCCTCATCATTTTTTAAGTCTCTCAACTTTCAGTTGCTGAACTTTGAGCTGTTCGCATTGTGCAGTCCTCTTGGCAGATCAGGTTTCTTGGCTCCAGGCGCATGACACGGGAGACAGTCTGTACTCCTGGCTTTAGGAGACCTTCCAGTTTTTTGTAGCAGGTGTCCAATGTACTTATTTTTAATTGTCTAAACCTGGATTACAGAAATAGAAAGTTTAATAAATAAGAACAACCATTTTCTTACTTCCAAAAACAGTACTCTTTTTAATTGTGTTTTCATTAATATTTCATGCTATACATTAAAATTTCCTGTTATTTTGAAGTTTGGCAGGGCATTAATCATGGCCATTTAGGAGGCAAATGGGATCAATCAACACTTTTTCATGCGCAAGACCCTGCAGTGTGTCCTGCGGAGTAAACTAAAAGAAATCAATCAGCTTGTCCCCTTCCGTCCTGGGGCTTGAAGGACTTTCAGGGAAATGAGGCATTTATACAGGTAACAGCGGTGCAAAAACAGTGCATAAAAAGCACAATACAAAGGACACAAATGACCATAGCTGTAGGACTTTAAAAAGAGAGAGAGACTTTACGCCTGGAAGGCATTAGAGGGCTTCAGAACGGAAATGGGATTTAAGTGGGGCCTTGAAGAATGGGCATTTTTGAGAATGAGGAGGGGAAGGACTGGGAGGAAAGGTGCGATAAGACAGATGCGAAAGAAGGAGATGGAAAGATGGATGTGGGGCACAGCAAGTGGGTGCCACAGAGAACTCCAGTGAGGAAGAAATGAACATGAACCTGGGGCAGTGGTTTGAATGAGCAGAAAGCAGTTGAGATCAAGGATGGGAAAATATTCAACCCATTAACATGAATAATGAAGTTAGAAGGAAGAGCTATCCAGTAAGTTGGACTTATTGTTAGACTTCATATGATAGTAGATCAGCCAAATAACATTGAACCAAAAGATACAATGATATATTTTCAAAATCTGGGCCCGACCAGATTTGCCTTTACCTTATTTTGACCCTTTGTAGCCCAACTTAAGATTGTGCTGTTTGATTTGTTATCCGTCACATGCAAAGAAGTAGGAGCCTTGAATTTGGGGGGTGGAAGGGTCCTTAGAAATCATATAATTCATTTTGCCAACAAGTTAATTTGGGCTCCAGAAAGATTAAGTGTTTAGCATGGGGTCAGAGTCTATGGGTAATGAGGTAATATTAAAACACCGTCATCCACTAGTTTCTGAACCATTGCTCTATCCACATCACCCAGTGCCTGGTTATTCTTCCAAAAAAAGGTTTATATGTAAACACACACAGATAAATTTTCAGATGTACTTTGTAAAATTCAGTATTTTCCCACCTTTGGTTACCTCTCTCTCTCTTGCCCTGTCCCCAGTTCATCACACGCCCTCCATTTAACACCTAATATGTCTCCTTCTAAATATTTTTAGACTTAATATAATCATATACAAACATATCTGCACCCACACGCAACACAAACCTATGGAGTGTTTTAGGTCATTGTTTTACAAAAATGAAACACATATACCCTCTCCTCTACCTTGCTTTTCTCATTCAACCATACCTTGGGGAAATCCCTCCCAAGTGAAAAGTTCTAGCCTAATTAATTGGGGGGTTTTTGTTTTTATTTCCTCCCCAAAGCCCCCATACATGCTTGTATATTCTAGTTGTAAGTCTCTCTAGTTCTTCTGTGTGAGCTGCTGCCACAGCATGGCCACTGACAGAGGAGTGGTGTGGTTCCATGCCTGGGAACTGAACCCCGGGCCACCAAAGTGGAGTGCACTGAACTTTAACAACTAGGCCATTAGGACTGGCTCATTAATTGTTTCTTTTAATGGCTGCATAGTGCTTTCCAGTAGAGGCATGTCATGATTATTCTACCACTCCCCTATTCATGGAGATCCGTTTGTTTCCAGTTTTTTGCCTTTACAAATAGTACTTCAGTCAACATACTTATACCTCTATATATGCCGGCATGTTATTTCGTTTGATAAAATTGGGATCACTGGGTCAAGGACATCTGTATTTTTAGTTTTAGGAACTAAACTGTTTCCCTACGAAAGCTGTGGCCATACCCATTTCGTCTTATAATTAATAAAAATACTTCCTTTTGCTAGGTCTCCCCTGGCCTAAGAGTTATAACTCTTTTTTTTTTTTTTTTCAATTTTTCAAGTGCAATTGGTATAAAGCAATATCTCATTGTTAAATTATTTGCATTTCTTTGACTACAAATGCATTTGATCATCTTTTGAAGTTTGTTGGCTGTTGGGCTTCCTATCTGGCAAGCTGCGTTTTCATATTCTTTATCCATTTTTCCAATAAACTATTTTGTGTCCTTGTAAATTTTTAAGAGCTTCTGCTATATTATAGGTATTTCTGCCTGTCCTCTAGAGTGGCAAACTTTTTTTTTTTTTTCCAAATCCATTGTATTTCTTTATGGTATCTTTTGCCATGCAAAAGTTTTGAATTTTGATTAGTCATCTATGTTTATACTTTTTCTTATAGTTTCAGTATTTTCTGCCTTGCCAAAAGAAGCCCACCCTCCCTGCCCCTAGATTATATTATGGTTCCTAGAGTTTTTTACAGGATATTTATTTATTTATTTAACATGTTAACCTTTAATCCATCTAGGCTTTATTTTTCGAACTGGTGTAAGATAAAGATCTAATTTTCTTTTCTTCCAGATGAATAAACAGTTTGCCAGCATTTTATATTAAGTAATCCATCCTTTTGCCACTAAATTGAAGCGCCTCTCTTGTCATATATTAAATCCTTATTTATAGGTGAATCTATTTCTACATGTTCTACTTCCCATATCTGTTGAGGCCTATTTCAGTACTTACTGATTTGATTACAGTAGCTTTGCAGGATTTTCTGATATCTGGTAAATCAGATCACACAAATGACTTTTGAGGTAGTTATCAAACTCTTCGGTAAATACATTAAAAACCTATTTGCTAGACAGCAGTGGGATGCAAGCAGAAACTAATATATCAAAATAATACTTGCGTAATTAAAATATTTTTCACGAAATCGTTCTTCCCAAGGTCTATTTTTATATCAACAGATATGGGAAGAAAATATTTAATGTGCTTATGAGATCTTACACAAATGACAGTTTGCTGTATTCCAGTCCTTACATGCTGTACTGTATTAATGGTAGCGTTTCCTTGATTCACAGATTGACCCTTCAGAGGGCTCCTCTCTGACTGTGTCTTCGCGCTGAGCTACGACTGCTTCCCAGTGGGAGCATACTCAGGGAACAGCTCTGAGGGTTTCCTGAAGAGAAATTCCATGGGGACTGTACCTGACCCTCTAAGATCAGCTACAACTTCCCTGATTGCAGCTTCTGGAAAAGAAGAGGTGCCAGCTGTCTCACCTCCGCCTCAATCAGCCCTCCTGTGCGAGAACACCAATGGCCTTTCAGATGCTCCTGCAGAACCAGACCTCAGCCCCAGGGCAGCTACCAAGGCCCTGATGCACGCGTGTGAGCATGAGACCACTCAGCCAGACATGTCTTCTCCTGGCATCTTCAATGAGGTGGAGAAGGCATCTCCCACACTCAACTCTCCTGGCAATACCCTGCTGCCGGGAAGCAGCAAGCCCACAGCCCCAGGCCCGCATTCTGCAGCAGGAAAGGATCTTATAAACACAGCATTTATAATGCCAGCCACTCAACACACCCACCAGGCCATCCCAGGTGACCAGCCCAATGCCAGCCCCTCATCAGGACCTGAAGATATGCTGGTGAAATCACAGGGAACCTCAGATGGAGAGCAACCTGAGAAGTCAACTTGTCCTGTGGGAGGCACCCTTAGCAGCAGCAACGATCAAGTGCCCTGTGATTTTCCTTCCCAAGAAACAATCCAGGGAGCAGTGCACACTGCAAAGGCAGCCACCAAGGCGTTCAGTCACGCACCTTCTCCAGAAGGGCAGAGGCAGCCAGCTGTCTGCGGCTCCCAGGCCAGGTCCTGCGAATCTCCAGCAAGAGAAGATGGATGTTCAGGGACCAAACAGTCCTCTGCCACTGCCTCAGACGCCCAGGCCGTGACTTCTGTGACGCCTCCACCATCTCACCTCACTAGCAAAGGTTCCTTTCCTGCAGATCCGGAGAAGGTGCTGCTGCCAGCACAGCACCAGGCATCAAGGTTCAAAGAAGCGGGCACCATGACCAGCCAAGGTGAGGAGGGTGAGATCAGGGAGGTTCCCAGCAGGGCTCGGCAAGATGCTGAGGTGCAGGCAGTGGCGAGTGTCGAGAGCAGGTCGGTCTCCACCAGCCCCAGCATCCTCACTGCACTCCTGAAGGAAACGCCCGCTCCTGAGCGTTTCGAACAGCAAGAGCAGCTGCATGTCATTTGCCATGGCCGCGGCAGCGGGAGCCACACGTTGGAGCTATCTGACAACACCGTAGCCCCCGAGGAGTCGGGTCAGTGCCCCAGCATGATGCCAGAGGTGCGCATCCAGGCTGCTGCGGCTGTTTCCACAGCTTTCCAAGGAGAAAGTCAATCAGTGATCCCATCGGCTGAGGTCCTTAAAACCTCATCCACCCTTGTGGCATCCAGTAAGGCCCAGGATACGGGTAAAGAAGATGGGAGGTCAGCAGGAGTGACCCCAGTGAGGGAAGAGCCCACCTCTAAACAGCTTTCGGGAACTAATTCTAGCTCCCTGAAAGCTAGCCCCACGGACCAGATTTCTCTCAGTGGGGACAGTCAAGCTGAAACGAGTCGTGGCTTGGGGAAACCTGAAACCAAGCCGTCCGAGTTTGCAGTGAAAACCACAAATGACCACAAAACAGACCCAGATTGCAAATTCGCCGGCTCTTGTGGCCCTGCCAGCAAAGCTGACCCGTCTGGGAGCTTGGATCCCAATAATAAAGGAGATGCGAGAGAAAAGAAGCCTGCGTCCCCTCAGATAGTAAAAGAACAAGAATCTAGCGGCACCGATGTCCTCGATGCAAGAGCAAAGGCAGACGGCAAAACCCTACTGCTCAACCCTAGATCTCAAGAAAGTGGAGGCACGGGATCAGCTGCCAGCCCCACCCCATCCCCAGTTAGAAGGAACCAGGAGGGCGCCGTGGAAGAAAACAGACAGACCAAGACAACCGCCAGCCTGAGCCTGCCGTCTGATTCCCTGGGCGACTCCAGTCCAAGTTCTGGCAAGAAGACCCCTTCTCGCTCGGTCAAAGCCAGCCCGCGCCGCGGCAGCCGGGTCAGCGAGTTCCTCAAGGAGCAGAAGCTCAACGTGACCGCGGCTGCGGCTCAGGTGGGACTCACGCCCGGGGAGAAGAAAAAGCAGCTCGGTGCCGACGCCAAGCTCCAGCTGAAGCAGTCCAAGCGTGTCAGGGACGTCGTGTGGGATGAGCAGGGCATGACCTGGGAAGTGTACGGCGCCTCGCTGGACCCCGAGTCCCTGGGGATCGCCATCCAGAACCATTTACAAAGACAAATCAGAGAACACGAGAAATTAGTCAAAGCTCAAAACAGCCAGACCCGGAGATCCATTTCCTCAGATGCTTCTTCAAATAAAAAGCTCAAAGGAAGGCAGCACAGCGTTTTCCAGTCCATGCTGCAGAACTTCCGTCGCCCCAACTGCTGTGTTCGTCCCGCCCCTTCTTCTGTGTTAGATTGAAAAGAACGTGTGTGGAGCCCTTGTATGCATTTTCGGTCTTCGTGGGTGTTGGTCTGTGTCAAAGCTTAGGTAGGTTTTTTTCTGAGACCAGGAAGAGAAAGCAAGTATTAACTATAGGAAATTGCTGTTGAGAATTATGGGGTCCCTTGATTGGGCCTCCATAAATAAAAATATCATTTCAATTAGAAAGAACTAGAGAAGAGAAGCAAGTTTCACTGAAGGTTTATGACCTTAATTAAGAGGAAACAATATTCACTGGGTTTTTTAATATGGTGTGGCTTTTAGAACTATCATAATCGTTATACATGTGTCATTTTGTATTACTGCCTCAATTTATCACACTGTGGTGTTTCCATTAAGGTCCCTGCTTTATATTAAAAATAGTAATAACACTATTAGCAAAAACACTGTTATACTTTCTAGTCCTGTTGCAATAAGAATGCTGTTACCACATAAAATTTAAGTAGATGATAAGAACTATAATGTAAAAAGTTGAAACAAATCTGACTCAGATGATATTCAGTAAAAGCATTTAAATGCATAAAATAGCAAATATGAATTAATATTTGTAAACATCTGTAGAGAACCCTTTTTATAAACGTTGTTATACCTGTTAATAAATGTAAGAAAGTTATATTAGGAAAATTAGCTAAGCTTTTGACTGCCCACATAAAGCATGAATTTATTTATATAGGTTTTCCTGCACTGAAGGCGAGGTGCATCTCTGTGATTATGACCAGATTAAATCCATATTTCCTTACCCGAGAGGAAGGACAGGCCACTGAATTCTTGAAGAGATCATCGAATTATTGATAATGCTAAATTTTAACGGAGGTGTTCTCCCCTGACATTCTACTGAGAATGTTAAGGTTCTGGGGAGGAATCATAAATAGCCAATTACCAAACACTCTTTTTTCTGTGTTGAAAAAACGAAAGCATCCTGAGTAACAAAAACAGTATGTTTAATTTAGACTTGTAAACAGGATGTTGTTTTTCTCTTGCTTTGGGTCAGTAGCTTCTAATAGAAAATGAAGTCAGCACCAAGTAGGACATGAGCTTTCTCACAGTTTTTGTGTGTAGACTGGGGTCCCCTGATTGCTTAAGTTTCTAATCTGTGGTAAAAAGGTAACCTCTGCAGCCTTATTGATTTTAAGAGAAATACCATCGGATCTCATCCTCTGATCCCAATAAAAGGAGAGGCCTTTCCTAGAGCACGGTTTGAGCTTTGGGTGAGCTATGGCCCTTGAGAGCCCTCACCTGTCTCTGCAAGAGGAGCGTGTCCCTGGGACCTGCGAGTGTCTTGCAGGGCGCCAGCTGGGATGACCAGCAGTGGCTTGAGGGTTGGGTATTGTGAAGAGGAGCATGAGCCAGGGCCCGGGAGCGCCTCCCCTCCTGGAGTCACCGAAGGAGAGCGCTGGTCTCCACCTTGTATTTAGAAAATCAGACCGTTGGACGTTGGAGGGGTGCTGGTTGCCTTCTCTGGACTCATTCCCCTAGATGAGCCAGAAGAGAGTGTCCGGCCATGTATTCTCTCTCCAGAGACTCATAAATGCCATTTGTGCTGTAAATTCCCAATCTCTGCTTTGGCCTTTTTTTTTTTTTTTTTTTTCATTTTAATTCTCTTTTGCAGACTCCGAACATATGAGGGAAAATCATACCTGAACTTCAGCACCACAAGCTACACTGAACACAACCTACATTAGTTAATAGCCATTGATGTCTTTCAAAGCAATTGGACTGTACATGAAGCCTGCATACGTAGACCCTGGTCACAGCATTCTCAGAGCCCGACAACGTAATTACAGTTGTTATACTTGGAACTTAGAGTGAATTTTTTAATTAGGCACATTTTTCAGTTTTTTATCAATTGGCCTCTATTAAGAATGCTGTCTAAAGTAGAAATTATCATCTAATTAGCAATCAGATGACTATTAATGATTAGAGATCTAGTCTAAAACTCTCTCTTTTGGCCTTAAATACCCATTTGTATTGTTGGTGTTCGTGGCGCGTCTGTGGGAGATGCCTTTGCCATCTCTCGCTCACTGCCTACTTCCCTTACCTGTTGGCATACGTGCCGTGCATACACAGAGAACACCCTGAGTACACAGTAGCAGCTGTCAACAGTACCCACTCCAGATGGGTGGGCCCCAGGTTGTCCTCTGCTGGGAAGTGGCTAGCACAGGCTGTTCCTGCATTAAAAGAGGAGAAAAGGAAGAATTCAGCGTCTGGTAATAATATTTATTTTCATGAGTTTGGAGTAATCACATGATTTATAAATAGTTCAGTGAAGCAGAGGCCTAAGAGAGTTGTAGGCATTTGTCAAATATTAACTTAATTAGTTAATTTAATTTAAACTAAATTTGGTGTTGTCGTTGTGCCTCTCAAATTGAAACTTACTGTTTGATGTAGTAACTCTAACTGGTTTTCTTTGGTGCTGGAACTAACCTTTACTACTTAATCTTTATTTTTTACCTTTAGTCTTTACTTCTACCACACTCTAAAGATTGTCACAAAATATTACAAAAGCTTTCTTGTTGCTATTGAATCTCCTAAAAAGAACAGCTTTTAAAAACAGTAGCAGAAATAGATTATCAAATGGGTAAATAAGATAGGAGCCTATTCAAGACAGCAGTGTTTTTGCATTGTGATATCCTAAATGTTCTCACAGTAAAACTTTTTTTTTTAAAGGTTTTATTTTTTCCTTTTTCTCCCCAAAGCCCCCCAGTACATAGTTGTATATTCTTCGTTGTGGGTCCTTCTAGTTGTGGCATGTGGGATGCTGCCTCAGCGTGGCTTGATGAGCAGTGCCATGTCCACGCCCAGGATTCGAACCAACGAAACACTGGGCTGCTTGCAGCGGAGCGCGCGAACTTAACCACTCGGCCACGGGGCCAGCCCCTCACAGTAAAACTTTTATTTGAAAATTTTCCTTCACTCGGACCTGTGACGCAGCATAGACCTTCGGTACATCATTTGTGAGTCTTTAGGTTCATTCAACAAATGAAGGTGCAAAGCCTTGTTCACAGCATGGCAGCCTCTTTGAACTTGCTCTGCTGTTCCCTAGCTGCACGGCACACATGGGGTTGAAAGTTGTTTGTTTTTCTTTCTTAAACCAGTAGTAAAAGACAGATGAGTTAGAACAGTTTCTGGAAGACAATGAAACATTTAAAATGCTAAGATGCTATACAGCTTACCCAGTGAATACTAGAATTTTTAATTTAAATATTGATTTTGCTATTTTTATGACCGCAAGAAAAATGTCATCGCTTCAGCTGTCACATGTTTATTTTTAGTGCTTTTCTAATTATGTCTTCCTGGATTGCTGGCGTTGATGCCACACACCAACTACTGTACGTCGAGTAAAATCCTAATTAACCTTTGTGTTTCGGATCAGTGGCGTAAGTTGAACATTTTGTTAGGTCAAAGTTAACCAGAACCCTTTTTGTTTGCATTCAAAATGAAATATTGATAAAATACATTCGTATGTTTTCCTACCTTGTCAAGTTCAGCTGTATTGAATATAATTTGTTTTTGATGATTTTTTAATCTTTAGAATTGTCCGATATTCGTTATTTTGGATACCAGTGTTCTCCATGTTATGGGTTAAATATAAAAACTGAAATAAATTTTACTAAATATGCAGGTGTAACATATTCCCTAGAGGCTGAGTTTGGGAACCAAGTCCTTAATAGGAGCTTGCTGTCTTAAAGTACAAAGCAGAAGAGGAAATGCTTTCGGTTGTGTCTCAGAGTATTGAGATTTTAGTGTTCCTAGCTTATTCTAATGTTATCCCTCTCATTTCTGGGAGTTCCTAAAATTCTGGGAATACCTGTAAATACCACATGAAGAATAGCATATGATGTGACTTAAAATTTGTTTGTAGAGGATGTATATGAACATGCTGTCAATGTAAATTGTTTGCCCTTTGCTGTATCCACTCCGTTAATGTTTTGCTGCCAAAATGTAAGAAATTATCTTCTCTCCCTCCTACATACTGTGCAAGTGTTAAAAATTTTGTGCACTTCTAGTACCATATAATTCACCACCCCCCATATCTACTTTTTCAGAATCAGTATAAAGAAAAACAATACTTTAGGATAAGGTTTGCATATATGTCTATGTGTTTTTACTGAATTCGGGCCCTTGTAGCCTTGTGTAGGCCTCTGCCTGTCTGATTCTCCCATCATCTACAGTGCTGCCGTGGAGATGACGCTGTTTACTCTCTCCTGCTTTGTCCTAAGTGGAGTCTGAGAAATGAGGCCTGCGAATTTCCCTTTGTGGTGATAATACAGTGAACTCAGCAGTATCTTGGCTAAGTGAGCTCACCATCTTATCCCTCCCCCGGTTTTGTCGACACAGTGAATTGGAAGTCTTGTCCACGTCTGCCTCAGTGTTTGCTATTTTATATTCAGATCTGGGCATTTTGTTTTCTGTTAGCAACGTTCCTTGATGCCATATGTGGCCCTTTTGGTTGAATCCGTGTGTGGGGCAGCTGCTGCCACCTGGCAAATAACAGGTGATGTGCTGACCCTCCTGTCCATCCTTGTAACTGTATCCTTCTTAATGAAATTCTGCAACTGGCTGAGTAATTATAAATGTCATCTGTGCAGACACACGGGCTTAAGGATGTCTACAAAATTTCAGACATTTTTGCAAAAGGGGAAAAACTAGTCTTGTAAATAGGAAACAGATTTCCATGAACTTTATCCCACCCTCGGGGAAAAATAATTCTCCTTGGCTACAAAAATCAAATAAACTTGATTTGCAATGAGCAAGGACATAAATGATGATCGATTGAGGTGGAAAAATTCTGTCTCACAAGTAATCAGTGACATCTGCCAGAGGTCATTACCGCTACTTTTAACTGTGAACACACCAGCTAAACTACTCACTTGCCACAACGAAATAACCTCTCTCAAAGTAGATCCAATACGTCTGTATATACGAGTAGATAGAAACAACAAAAAGTCCTGAAAAATTACTGTTGGCTCTTAGGTTTATCAAAGTGATGATAATTATAAAGGACATTTAAATAACCGTGGGCCTTGGTGAAATGACAGTGGAGGCCAGAGTGGTGCAACAAGATGTCATTTACAAGTTTGGTGGGTTTTTTTAAGACCCAGATATCTCAGATACTAATCATGAGAATAAAGACTGTTGACTATGAAATTAAAGACAAGCAATAATGTGCCAACAAGAGGCAGTTATACCAGCAAGTGCATGTGTTATGAGCATGCCATTATATATTACGGCTTGCTCTGTGAGGACTGACTGTAACCCACAGGAGAAATAAGCAAAGGCATTCTTTCTCCTTTCTTGCTGGAAAAACGTGTTTAGGAGCTCCATAAAGAGGTGCAGCCCTAGAGAGCATTGTTGGGATGTGGTTCACATCTCTGTTTTAAGCTAGCCAAAACAGAAAAGGAGTCACCTAAAGTCTCGCCAGCTTAAAACTCAAGACAGTTCCAACCGGAAACTTTGCTGAAATGGAGGGGCTAACTATGTGGTAATCCTTCTTCCTGGACGCTAGCATGTAGAAGAGCGATTCAGTTAACTCCGCCTGGAGGATTACCAGCCTTACCTATGAAAAAGGGGTTCTCAAATGAAAAATAGCTAAAACGTGAGTACTCACATCAAAAGGGGCCTCCAATAATGCCTTACTGAAAATGATGCTCCAGATGGGCGTTTCTAAGTACTACTGCTTCATCAAGTTTCTTTGGGTTCAAACTCAAAATCGATTGGCTGCCAAACAGTAGGAATAAAAATCACATATTTTACACTTCAGAAAAAGATACTGATGATCAGCCAGCATGGTGATAATTATGATGAGAGACACCCTAGTGATTTAAGTGTGTTAAGGAGAATTAAATGGGAGAGGAATGCTAACTTCTTTCTTGATCTCTTGAGATGTGGGGATGTCATCCACTTATTTCTGGGGTTAAAATTATAGCTTGCTTTTTGACATTGCTGCTAGCAGTACTCTTTGTTACTTTAAAAATTAAATTGTCTGTTCTTCAGCAAAACTTTCAGGCAGCTAACCAATTTTTTTTCTGATTTGTATTATTGCTTTTAATATCATGTAAAGGCTATATATAGTGCCAATTACTGAATGAGCAGAATGGGCTTACCCACGTTTATCGGCATCTCTTAATGATTTCAGTTTAGATTCCTTAGCATTTATTTTAACCACATCTTTGAGTAAATTACTTTCCATAATCTTCTCCATCATGTCTTAAAATGATGTTGGTGGATCAGGAGTTGCAGTATTATAGTCGTACTCCTCAATCCTTAGGGGAGAGGAGAGACGAATTCTTGTTTTAGGGGTATCGGGAGATGCCTTTTACTGAAGTTAAGACAGGTCAACAGGGCCTGACAACTCAAGAAAGAAATGAACTAACACTTACTAAATTTCTAAATGTATGTATCTCTGCTGTACAAATGTGTGAACAATATGTTGTGCAAATACTGTAGCAGGTTGTGGTATGTCAATACATTCTGTAAGTGTGTACAGTCTGAGTGGTTGGTTTTCTATTTTTATGTGTAGAAAAAAATAACATGCTGATCCCATTTTCAGGGCAAGTTCTGTCATCAGGTAGGCACATGTGCGAAAGTGAATAAAGCCAACAAAAGTCTGCATGTATATTCAGGACCAGAATTTGTCCTTTCATTTTTGAAGGTCAGAAAGGGCTGTTATTTTTTGTTTTTAATCATCTCCCAGAGTAGATAACATATTGTCATAAAGGCTGAACATAGTAATCAGGACATTGGCATGTTACTAAATGTGCCAGGGCTAATTACCCACACCATTAGTCACAGGTAAGGTCAGTTCTTTGACCACCGGGATGATTTACATTCCTCACACATCCTCTCTGTGTTAAGTGTGTGACTAGGATGTACATACTATGGGTGTGATTGTGTACATACCTTGTATGAATTATCTAAATCCTCAAAGCAGTGGCAGGAAAGCAGAAAGAAGAAACAGTCGTTCAAAAGCCTCACAAGGGCTAATCAACGTGTATTTGCATTTTCTCACATAAAAATGTATACATAACATAACTGTAAATAGCTTACCCACATAGATATGCACACATAAATGCATTTTATTCATACCCATATATTTAAGTAAATCACAAATTAAAACAACTAATTGAAAACTGCATCTTTCCATGATTGTTCCTTTTTACATATATTAATACTGGATCAGATGCTCCCCGTTAAGTGGTGGTACTCTCTGGTAGCAGATTTGGTGCTTAGGGCAGCCCAGCCCCACTAGGCCGTGAAAATCTAGTTAGCATCTCACTGAGGCTCAGACTGGTGGTACCTGAACAGCTGCAAAGTTTTAATGTTGTTCTTTAAGCACCTAATTTTATATCCGGAAAGGGCAAACACTGGGGAAAACCGATCACGTTTTATAGACTCCATTTGTACGTTTATTAGTGTGTTTATTTGCACAGACTGATAAAACCCCTACTTTTTTTAGAGATATATTCCTAGATTTCAAAAGAGTGTAATCACTCGAAGTGGAAGATGATTGCAGGCATTCTTCTCTTGAAATCGGCGAAACAATGTTTAGCAACACCAAAGAGAAGTCAAGGAGTAAAATTTTTTTTAAATTACAGGTGATGTTGGTAGGATAATAGGATATGAGTACTTGGGAGTTCCTTAAGATGGACTCAAATAAATTACTATTATTGATAACAGGTGATGCTGTGTGGGCTAGATAACAAGATTAGAGTCATTAGCCTGCAAATGTCAACACTGGGACAACATCACTGAATTGATGTTGCTTGAGTTTCTCTCATTTATTCTAAAAGGAAATAGTCTATTAGAGATCAAAAAGACTGATCTGCTTCCTAAAACCTAACATAATTTGATCCCTATTCCTTGACACTAAAAATTATGTTGGCTGGGTGTTAGGTTGAAGTTATGAATGGAAATACCAGAATTGCCCATTAATAGAGATTTCTGTGGTAAAGTGCAAATAGAACCACTTCTCAGTAGAAAGTTAATAATGCCATTTAATGCATATTTGTGTTTTAGAGAATGAAAGTGCCATCTTTATATCTTAGATAAAAATAAAAGGTTAACCAACCATAACAACACTACAATTACAGCTATAGCTGGCTGTGTTTTTTAACTACTAAAAACATAGTTGTTTATAAAAGCAGCATACCTGAAATCTTGATGTTTGTCAACATTTACCGTTGCTTAAAAGATAAATTTATGTAATTATTTTGGAAGATGTGTATTAATTTAAATGCCACCCAGAAAAATGATAGCTGTCAATGTGAGAATCATGTGTGTAAATACTCAGCTAAGACCAAAAGTCTAGTGTAATGTTAAATCACTAAAGAAACAGTAATTTTCAAAATGAAATTCCATTTGTGGATGTATCAATATTAGAATCTAACGCTGTGTTTTTTCATGATATCTATATACAACGGTCATAAAGTGGTTTAGTCAGGAAAGTCCCCATCCTCTGGAAATTGACCTACCAATGAAATTTCATTTCCTAGAAAAAAGATGGAATGTTATTTATATAAGGATAGATCACAATTTTGGAATTACTTATACTTCCACCCTCATTTTGGATTTGATTTTTGAATGGATGAATGAAAGAAATTCAACTGATGATTTAGTTTTACCCTCAAAAAAATTTTAAATATGATTTCTTTGCATTTCATTTTCCATAATAAACATAATATAGATTAAAATTTACCATCTTTGTTTTTTGTTGTTATTGTTATTGCTTTTGCCACTGCTGTTGAAATTATTCTTTTAGCCCTAGATGTTTATATCGAATCAGTTGATATTCAGTGTGACACACTTCTGCTAGGAATCTGCAGTGGAGCTGAAAGTATTTACAACGAAAGGTTTTTCTCCTGTAATTAAAATAGAATTCCCATAAATCAAGCATGCCTGCAGGTCATCAGAAGCATGGTTTTTCCTGTTCTTGATGGCACAGCAGTGTGTGTACATGTATGTGCTTTTACTCTTGCTCAGTAAGAGGGATGAGAGCTTGGCATTCAGGGAAATACAGGAGGCGGTGGGAGTTCAGGGCACATAGACTCTTGTGATGACGGCATGGATCGCCTGTATTGAAGTTTAGATTGTCTCATATCCAGGTGTAACAGCATCTTGCCCAGGCCCATCCAGGTGTGTGCTGTATAGTTCCAGCCTCTCCGCCTACTCCTGGGTAAATAAGTCAGGGTCCTGCAGTCTGGGTTCCTAGAAGGAGATAGAAAGCCCAGCCATGTCCTCCAATCCAGCTTAACCATTAATAAAACTAACGCTATAATTGGGTCCCTTTTTGCCTCCTTGAATCTGTCTTCCAATTCATCAAGGCACTGCAGAGTGGGAGAGGTACAAGATTTATGAATCCCAAATCTCAAAAAATGATTTAGTGTGTTTTTCATGAACTTTAAACAGTGATTGTTTCAAAACTTCCAAGGGCCACACTCTGCCTCTAACTACTCTGTGTGTACAAATACACACTTTCAGCCTAAATGATGTCCTCGGCCTGCCATTATCTAACTCATGTATACTTAGACATTCATTCTTGGCAAACTTAAACCTTGTGCATTTCCAAAGATGTAAATGCTATTTGTGGAGAAGTTGGATCCTTGAAAGGGGCCCCGGGGGGCTGAGATCATTTGTCTTACGCCTGTAGCTGTTTCTGTCCCACCAGCAGGCGTTTGTCTCATTAGGTGCCATTTCCAGCCGACTGTTCTCACTCATCCACATCTTTAATGTTGAGTAGTAAACACGAGAGCGGCCTTCTTAGCGTAATCTGGCTTCACTGGACCGATTGTGAACTCAAAATACCTCTTGTTTCTTGTGAAGGGTCTGCCTTTTTGTAAACCATATAGGATCACTTTCAGTCTACCACACATTCTTAATGAACTTGTAAATACTTAACATTGTTTAATTTTCCTCAGCACTGTTCTAGACGATCAGTGAGCTAATTTACAGACTTCTAAAAAATCTTTAGACCCTTAGAACTATATTAATGTTCTGCAGCCGGTCTTTCTAAATATACTATGGAGGACTAACATAGTCAAAATTCAAATTGTCAGGATGGAAACTAAAAGTCCTCAAAGAGATTTCTGGTGGGAGTATTGGCATCTTGGGGATGATAGTTCCCTACATCTTTTTTTATTCTCACTTGACACCTCTCAATCAAACTGCACAGGAACCTTGGCCTGCCATTCAAAAAAACTAAGCAGAGTGTCATTGTCAAAGATATTATAGGTGTTTAGAAGCAAGATAAGATTTCTTAAAGAGCTGGAAAGTATTTGCTTCTTATCTATGTTCTTTTTGCCCAAAGTCAATACAAAGAATAATGGCTATGTGCCGAATGTTGTGTTGGGCACTTCCACATGTGTCTTAACCTTGGGAGGTATTGTATATAAATGCACACCATTTTTCGGTCATTTTTTTTGTCAGTGGTAGATACTTGATAGGAATTGGATGTTCAAAGAGATATAGTGGTAAATACCCAGGCTTAGAACCAAAGACTCTTGGGTTCAAATTTCAGCTAAAGTCCTTGGCTAAATCATTTAATCTTTTTGAGGCAGTGTGTTCATGTGTAAATTGAGGATAACAATACATATTTTGCAAAATTGTGTGGATTAAATGAAACAGGCAAAACAAATATTGGTTGCTACTCCTTTGTGTTTTGCTTTCTTCTGTGCTTGAACTTTATCAATCTATTGTAAAAAGGCTGGCATTTGACCCTTTTGAATTTAGTAAACTTTTTATAAATCTAGATAAATGCTAAGAATGGTTTTATTTATTTTTTAAAGATTGGTACCTGAACTAACAACCGCTACCAATCTTCTTTTTTTTTTTTCTGCTTTTTCTCGCCAAATCCCCCCAGTACACAGTTGCATATTTTACTTTTGGCCTTCTAGTTGTGCCATGTGGGACGCCGCCTCAGCATGGCCTGATGAGCGGCACCATGTCCGCTCCCAGGATCCAAATCGGTGAAACCCTGGGTCGCCAAAGTGGAGCGCGAGAACTTAACCACTCGGCCACGGGGCCAGCCCCTAAGAATGATTTTAAATATGACTATGTGATACCTAAATTGTGACTTTTAATGTATTTCTGTTTTTGTTTAAAGCATGAGGATAATACATTCAAACATTTAGAGTCATCAGATCTTTAAGAATTAGGAAAAGATTTTTTAAGTTGAACTTTGTCGCATGAAATATGATTTTTAAAATATAAAGTTAAATGCTAATAAAAATATTACCAATTCAAAAAAGGAAGCAAAAAGGGAAATGATTGGTAACTTTAACTACACTAAAATTTAAAACAGATATGATAAAAGATTCCATGTGCAAATTAAGAGAACTCATGTAACTGACAAAATATTAGAATCTAGAAAAATAGGAACACCTACAAATCAGTTACAAAAAGATGAACAATACAACAGATTTGTCAAACTGTATAAGCAAGCATATAAATGTATGAAAATATGCTCAGCTTCACTAACAAATCTCTAGCCCCCACAGCTGAATGCTGTTGGAGGATGCCTTCCAGATTCACGGGGGCTGAGTTAGGAGATTTAGGTCCAAGACTTAGAATACTTTACCTGCGTTAAGAGATTTGCAAGTTGGAGATCCCTGGTGATGTGTGTATGTGAGGGAGGGAGGTGTGTGTGCGCATGCATAGGCACACCCGCATGCACGCCCATGAGCAGCACACGTGCACACGTAAGGGAGGAGGAGAGACTGGGGAAGGGGCGGGGGAGGGTTCTCTCAAGAACCACAGAAAGCCCACGAGAGCAGGTTAGATGTAGACACCCACCAGAGAGGGTAACGCTCAGCAAAGGAGGAACTTTCCAGACACCACCCCTCCTTCCCCTCTCTCCCTGGCCTCAACCAGATTATCTGGCAGAAATAGAATCTCTAAGGGGCGGAAAGAAACAAGAGTCCAAATCACAACCCCCTTCTTCATGTGGGTCTGAGGGGCTGATAAGGAGGGAACTTCAATTATAAACAGATGACAATTGTTACGTGAGACTGGGCATTTTAAATTTGAATTGCTACTGCATTTGCAATTTTGAATAACCTTTGCCTGCTGTATGGGGGGACGGGGTCCCCAAAACTGAAATAGATGATGTCACTAATGATGGCCTTGCCACCCAACATGAGGCTTTGTGTGGACAGAAACTATTGGTAGTTCCTGTGACTGAGCCATGCTACCTGCTCAGCCCCTGAAGGTGTCTGTATTTGCAGCTCCCACTAGTCTAGAGGGCCCAAAGTGTCCCCATCTCAGAGGTCAGCACCAGCGTCAGACCTTCCACAGTCCCGGGAGGGAGAGTCCCAGGTGATTCCCCTTCCATTGGTTCCAGCCCACTGTGGTAGAATTCTAAGATGGCCCTTGAGATTCTCAGCCCCTGGTGTATACATGCCTTCCCCCACTTGTTCAGTCAATGAGTGCCGTGAGGTGATTTTATAGATAGAATTCAGGCCCCAAATCAGTTGACCTTAAAATGAAGAGATTATTTGCATGGGCCAGACCCAATCACGTGAGCCCTTTAGAAGATAGCATTTTCTCCAGCTGGTCCCAGAAGTCAGAGAGACACGCTCCCACTGGCCTGGAAGGAAGCAAGCATCCATGACATGAACTGCAAGTGGAGGCCACATGGTGAGGACACGCGGACAGCCTCTAGGAGCTGGGCAAGGTCTCCAGTGATAGCTAGGAGAAAATCAGCAACTTGGCAGCCACAAGGAAATGAAATCTGCTGACAACCAGTGAGCTGGGACAGGAGCCCCAAACTCAGGTGAGAACTGCAGCCCTGAGAGCACCTCAACTTCACCCCGTTGAGGCCCAGGGCGGAGAATCCCAACCCACCAGACCCGTACTTCTGACCTGCAGAAGTCGTGAGATAACAAGTGTGTACTGTTTTAAGTTGCTAAGTTTCTGGTGATTTGTTACACAGCACCAGAAAACCAATACAGCCATAGAAAAGTAGTACAGCGGTCAATTTGGGATTCAAAATTGCCAAAGATGGCTTTTGCAGTGAAGGACTTATTTATTTCTAGGCTACCCAATCTAAGCACACACAAACCCTTCCATCCCGAAGTATGAACTTTCTGAAATGAAACGTCTGATGGTAGTTTCAATGAGTAAGTACTTAAGTCACTTCAATATTGAAGCCAACACAGATTTCTGTAGTGGTGCTGGAATATTCCATTTGCTCTTCCCTCTCCACTCTTCACCTTCCCTGCGCTCTGTGCACATGGAGGCTGACCCATTTTACTGATGAAAGCTGAAATGCAGAGAGGTTAAGTGCACATAGCTAGTTAGTGATGGTACCAAGACTCAAACCCACTCAACCTGGTGTCATCATCTACTTACCTAACTAGTTCACTAGTGCTGCCTTGCTGGACGTGAAATGCTGATGACCAAAAAAGGAATTATCAGGATGTCAGATACTACTTCAACAAAACCTAATGGTTTTCTCCTTATGACCTAAATCGGTTCTTCGATTAGCCCTTACAAAGTTTTAATTAACTCAGGTTACTAGAGTGTTATTTGATGCATCACTAATAAAGTAACAAATCTTCCCAAATTAGGGATTGAGTATAAAAAAAGGAACAATTACTTCTAGAAGAAAATGAGTTTCACTTAAATATTTTTTCTCTAAATACTGTATATAATGGGAGGAAGGAAAAGAAAACAGGTTAGGGTATCAAAATATCCATTCATACTCCTCACAAATCTCATATTTACAATAACAACAATTTTATACCAAAACTGAAAAAAAAAAATAGAATACTTACTAGAACTATATAAAATTACTTATCCTTTTCTAGGGAAAAGAAAAAAAGAAGATCTGGATGTATGAAGACATCATTTTATGTACAATCTGAAGTGCAATTGCACAAATTGACTGAAAGTTATTTCTTGTCTCTTGTAGCAAATTAAATGTCTTTCTGCCCTCACAAATGTTTTAATAATTGATTATTAAGTTAAATTTTTATGAACTTTATAAATGTAATTCGTAAAATATATGAATAAACCTTGAGCATATTTAAAAATAATTAATACAATTATTGGAAAGTATAAATTTTTAATTATAGCCTCCTTTATGAAAGAACCAGGGCCTGCTGTAACTTCTTTTTTCCCTTGAAGGTGAAATGCTCATCTAAAGATACTAATCCTAATAACATTGGCTAAATGTATAGACTAAGACATTTAAAGTAATTATGAATTTATAAATGATGTAATCATTTCATTTTGAGAAAGTTTTTGATTTGTCTTCCAAGAAGTTATATTGTGACAGAACAGGAGCCATCAACATGTTTGATGTGGACAGAGAAGGAAAGGAGCCACAGACACAGTGTGTTAATACTTCCTCCGAGAAAAATATTAGAAGGACTAAAGAACTAAGCACAGACACAGATGACTTGGCAGATAAATTCTCAATTTTGAAAAAGCAGAAACAGATCATATCTCCTTCTGAGAACTTTCAGGCATAATAACCAGCTCTACCTATAACTGGGAGAATTTTTCGACACTAGGTCAAATGTCAACCAGAATCTTAATCCAAGAACCCAAAATAGATTTAAACAAAATGATATCAAAAAGCCATTCTTTCATTCAGTAGACTTAAATTAAGCTCCTGCGCCAACCACAAACGTGACAGGCAAGTGTTAGAAACATGAGTGACCCAGGCCTCTTACCCTTCAGAGGTTCCCTGTTGTGTCAACCACGAAACACAGCATATGAAAAGGGCGACAGTAAAGCGATTATGAGTGACAATAGGAGCCCAGAAGGTGAGGCGCTGACCCTGCCCATAGAGGTCAGTGGAGAAGATCAAGGATGGAAATGGAAAAACACAGCGCATAGAATGTCAGATTGTATATTTGCACTCCTGTATATTTATAGTATCTTGTATTATAGTGTCACAAGTTATTTGGCACTAGATATATAATATCACCATATTGGTAAATTTTAATGTACTTTTTCTAGTCACATTAATTGGTGATATGTGATAGTTTTAAGTGGATAATACCATGAAAAATCATTGTGTGAATGAACACTGAAAAGAAAAATCATATATATTATGTAAAATATGTACATATAAAGTATGAGGAGATAGTATATGACAAGACATGCTATGAAGAGATGAACCTCCATTATCCAAAACCCCTAAATCAGTTTGGAACCAGTAGTTGAGGAAGGTATATTTGATCTAAACTAATTTTTAAGAGTAGGCTTTTTTTTTCTGTAAAACATGTGGGGCCCATTGTTTCCTTTCATTTTGCCTATTGTGTTTGTGATCTCTCGAACAGAACCATAACAAAGAATGCCAGATGTCAGTGCAGGATTAAAAAAATGGGCTACCAGTGTTCAATGTTTATTGAAACAAAAACAATAAATCACATGATATTCTTGAGTGGAGAAGTCATGTGGGTCAGCACAAAACTAGTGTGAAACAGGAATATTTACTTCTCATTGTCCTCAGCTTGGCGTTCTCTAGCAGAATTCGCCCCAAGGTGCTCGGTATATCCCCTGGGAATTACAGTATGTGGCAGGGGGTAGGGGGTCCGTGCACAGCCGTCAGGAATTTGGTACGTGAGGGTCTGAGGCAGAAGCAATTTAGTGACCGTACTCATGTACTAAGAGGCACCAGGGCACACTAGCAGCGCTATTCAGACAACAGGCCCCCTCACTGTCTGTATCTTGCCTGTCATGATGAACCTCAAAATGAGATGCCGAGAAGCAACAAGCATGAATCAGAAATTATGCCTTTAATCAAAAACTCTCTAACATGTCCTTTCTAGTTCTTGAGAGACAGCACAGTTATTTTCTAACCTGGAACTAAGAGGTCAAAAGTTGCATGGTTCTGTCTCATGATGCTTATCATGTCTTAGGGAGAAAGGCAAGGTAACAGTGGCCTGGGTTTTCTTTTTCAGTCACTACTCCACTCTTGGGATATTGGAGAGTCTTCAAAATGAAAACTCTGTCAATTTAATTTGAAAGAGCCAGGGAAGAGCAAACCTCCTCTTTTCACCATTTCACTATTTAATCTGTAGATTTCAGAGAGTTTCTGCCCTCATAACATGAATAGCATTAATATCTGAGTCCTCTGAGCCCACATGGTCCCTATAGTATAAGATGGCACTTCAAAAATCTTGGAGTTTGTAGCTATCAACACCACTCCTCCCTCCACACCCCCTAGATCTGGGCACAGATGGAGGGGAGATAGAGAGAGGCAGAAATGGCATCCTGTCTATGAGCTAGCATTAGAAATCACGTAACATCCTGTCTGAGACACTCCGTTAGTCAAGGCAGTCATAAGCCCTGCCCAGATTGAAGAGGAGAGAACATAAACCCTATTGGGAGGCATGTCATTCACCTTGTAAGAAAAGCATGTGGGATTGAGTAAATATATTGGTGCAGCCATCTTTAGAACATATAGTCCACAATCTGTCACATCCTCCCTCCAAGGTAAGGAGGGCCCAGTCCTTTAGAAATATAATGACTTTTCTCTCCTGCTCAAGGGTAGGAAAAATAATTTTATTCATCCTCTTACAAGAATGGACAAAATCTGGCCTCTAAAAAAAAAACAAAATGAAAATTGTGTATTTATATATAGCTGAGGATGTATAAACTTGTTTCTGCCAAATAAATCTATCAGTGGGAATCTCTAAACCAAAGCCGATGTCAGGAATTATCCATTAGGAGACAGATTGTACACTCAAGTTTCTGATTTGGTTATTGTGATATTGTAATTTATAGCAAGAAATATATATTTGATTTTTGTCCTGTTTCTGGCACAAAGCTCCTAAAACACTTGGAATTTCCTAAGTGATGAGAATGACAAAATGTGTCTTTTGTTATGTTAATGAGGTAACTTTTGGACTGCACCTAAGCATGGGGGCTGTTTGCCAGGGGAAGCAACCATGCAATTAGAGAGTTGGAACGTTCAGTCCCAAGCTCAACCTCTGGGGAAGGAAGAGGGGCTGGAGGTTGAATCAATCCCCAATGGCCAATGATTGAATCAGTTATGGTTATGTAGTGAAGCCTCCATAAAAACCCAAAGGATGGGGTTCAGAGAGCTTCTAGGTTGGTGAGCAGTTGGAGTTTTGAGGAGAGTGGCACACCTAGAGAGGGCATGGAAGCTCCACGACCTTCCTCATGCCTTGCCTAGCAGCTCTTCATCTGGCTCTTCCTGCGTTACTTCCTTTTATAATAAACAGTAATCCAGTGAGTAAAATATTTCTGAGTTCTGTGAGCCATTCTAGCAAATTAGTTAAACCCAAGAAGGGAGTCATTGGAACCTCTCATCTATAGCCAGTTGGTCAAAAGCACAGGTGCCAACCTGGACTTGCAATTGGTGCCTAAAGGAGAGGGACAGTCTTGAAGGACTGAACACTTGATGACCTGTGGGATCTGATGTTATCTCCAGGTAGTGTCAGAACTGAGTTGAACTGTGGGACACCCAGCTGGAGTTTCAGAATTGCTTGGTGGTATAGGGAAATGCCTCCCAATACACATTGGAATTGGGTACAGAACCCTTGAGTTATATTACAATTTGGAACTGAAGGGTTACTATACTCAGTTGTAATATCGTTAACTAGTAAGTTTATATCTGTCATGAAAATATAGCAAGAAATGAATAATATTTAAATGTACCTAATTAAGAATGCAACATATGGGCATGGTCCTGTGGCCAAGTGGGTAAGTTCACGCGCTCCACATCTGCGGCCCAGGATTTTACCAGTTTGGATCCTGGGCACGGACCTAGCACCACTCATCAAGCCATGCTGAGGTGGTGTCCCACATAGCACAACTAGAAGGACCTACAACTAGAATATACAACTATGTACTGGGGGGCTTTGGGGAGAAGAAGAAAAAAGAAAGATTGGCAATAGATGTTAGCTCAGGGCCAATCTTTAAAAAAAAAAAAGAATGCAATGGGTAAGACTTTATAATAAATCACTTGGCAGTTTATTGGGAAGTAAGCCTCTTGAACTAACTTCCTGATAGGAATAAAAAACCAGTTTACATAATTTGGCTAAAATACGCATTGAATCCTAGATTCAAATAAAAGGAAAGAAAGAAGCAGCAGTTAATTGACATTATTTGTGCCACATCATGATCTAAAACTCAGTTCTTGGTAAGAATAGCAGAACCTTCCATTTTTTTTATTTTTAAATACAAAGTTATTAACAAAGAGTTGTAGACTATGGACTTGAATAAATTATTGTAGACGAGGGAAAATAATTTTCCCTCCACGCTTCTGAGTTCTTACCTGAGACCCCTGTAATAAAAGACATTAACAAGAGAAAATAAACAGAATGTTATCGACATGTATATCCCATGTATACGTGGGAGACACCCAGGGAAAAGTGAGTAACTTTCTGAGGTGGCTTAGAATTCAGGCTTAAATACCATCTTAATAGGGAAAAGGGAGAGGGGATGTAGGCCTCTTAGGGGAGAGCAAGTGATTTTTAGGAAGGATGAATGGGCCCTTAGAAGAATAGATGGGAGGTGTGATAGTTTGTGACAAAGTTTGTCTGGGTGTGATGTCGACTTCTAGTCTCCTCCGCTGTGACGAAACTCCTGGGGACGGGATTAATGACAGTTGAGTTCCTTTGGGAGAATCTGTCCTTAGGCAGATAAGAGGAGTTCAGAGAAAGCTTTTCCCTGCATTTGCTGTTTTTCAAGTGCCCACAGCTCAAAATAATCCATGTACCGAAGTGGCAGATTTTGAGGCGGCATACTCTGCTGCCCTTCATTATCAAGAATCACCAGCAAAATAATTATTTGAATAATAAATACCTCCCAGGTGTTTGAAGTCCCTTAAACAGGTGGGATTTTTTCCTCATACATTTCTTAATTCTGTTAAACACTTCAAATTTTCCACCGTCAGTCATCTATATTTTTTCTCTCCTGCAAGAAACTTTTAGTTAAGCAACCACAACTTCACTCAAGCTTTTGTTTAAATCATGTCGAATTCTGAACAGACTCATTCCAAAGAGAGAGCTGATCAAATGTGACTGCGGAGAAGCGGAAGAAAAATCTATGCAGATGGACTCTCCATTTGGGGCCCTGCAGGAGAAAATATAGCTAGATTTCTACCAAGGTCCTCTCTGGAATTTGAGACCTCATTAAATGCCTTTCCCCTCTCTATGGATTGAGAAAGATTCCCCCCACACAAGAGAGGGAGCTGCCCTACCACAGGCTCCAGGACCCCGGAGTCAGCTCGGACCCGGCGGTGAAACGAGGAATGAAATTCTGGATTGCCTGAGAAAAACCAAGCTGTGACTGCCCTCTGCTGGAAAGGCCTAGATGACCAGCCTCTCTGAGACTCCTCGGTAGGGCTTAGATGCCAGTTTCCCTCCACTCTTCCTCTGGCCAGCCAAGCCCATAAATACTCTCTCTAGACTGGTTGCTGAAGCCTCTGCTCTCCCTGATCAACTTGCCACCATGCCGTTTCCTTCTTCTCCTGAGGTCTGTACTGTGGCTTCTTAAGTAGTGCTAAGTAAGCAAGCCTTGGATTTTTGCTTTCCCCAATTATTAACCAAGGTGGTATTCTGCCACAAGCCTGAGACATCTCTCCCTCCCCCAGTTCCGCCCAAAACACCGAAGTAGCTCATCTTTAGAGCTGAGGTGGGTTGAGTGGGCCACCGGCATGTCTGACTGCTATGCAATTGTACACTAATTGCTCTATACATTTTCTGAGTTACTTTCCTGTTACACATGGCTATGGCTATTGACATTAAAAACGACTAGAAGGAACAGAGTAGAACAATAGAAAAACCCTGAGTTAGAAAAAGAGAGCTGAGTTTTAATACCAGCTTTATCACTCTGGGCCTCATTTATCCATATCTGAATGGAAAGATATGAACTACATCACTATTCCCAATGTAAGGTCCTTTAGACCCCGAGAGATTCTAGAATGTAATGGAAAGGACCTATGAAGTACAAGGGGTCTATGCATGAAAGACAATGCGTGTGCTAACTAAAACATGATATTTCTAAAGACTATGTTTCTATAATTGTTGGCAAAATATACAATGATAATTATTACTTTTGCCCTGTATTAATACATTTAGTTGTTTTTCTTCAAATTTGTGAATTATTATTTACATAATTCATAACTCTTGGGACCTCACTTCTCTGTGGATTTAAATGACTTTACATTATCATCTAAGCCAAAATTTATCTGATTCGTCACCCTCATCTGTATAACTATCAGCTACCTCCTTAATCTTTTCTCCCATAGTTAGTCCTGAGAATACCTGGGGGGTTGGACAAATGCCCACAAACCAGTGAAATCATGTTCTTGCCCTCTTGTCAACTAGATGGTGTCTGCTCTCTGCAAATCCGTCTGGCATTGCAAATGCCACCACCCTGGTTGCAGACACCTTCTAGGGATGTGTGCCAAGCCCCACAGATTTTCTCCTTGATTTTCCAGTGCTGCAGGACCCTTGGGTTGCTAACAAGGTCCTGTACCCTATGGTTTTTACTGCACTCAGGCTAAGCCAGATTCAGCACAGAAGGAAGAATGGCTCCTCTATATAAAGCTCAGATAGAGCCAAGGACCCTAGCCAAGTTGAGAGCTGGGGGAGTGTCCACATGCTCTCAACCTCTATCTTAGGGTCTCTGAGGCCCCACTCCAATACCTCTTCATTTTCTGGAGAGGAGAAAGGAGAAAAATCCTACTCCTCTCCAGACTCAGTTCTCCCACACAAATTAGTTAACTCACTGGTGCATCAGATTCTTGGTGAACAGACATATTCAATGGTGTTAGTGGAGGAAAAAGTAATAAAAGAAAATCTTAATGGTGATAAAATTTGAGAACTCTGAGCTGGTAATGCTTAAGCCCCTTTTCAGAACTTTCTTTTTGTTTTTTTTAAAGATTGGCACCTGAGCTAACATCTGTTGCCAATCTTATTTTTCTTTTCCTTCTCCCCAAAGCCAAAGCCCCCTATACATAGTTGTATATGCTAGTTATAAGTCCTTCTGGTTATGCTATGTGGGAGGCTGCCTCAGCGTGGCCTGATGAGCAGTGCCACGTTGGCGCCCAGGATCCGAACTGGTGAAACCCTGGGCCACCAAAGCAGAGCGTGCAAACCTAACCACTCGGCCACGGGGCCAGCCCCAGAAATTTATTGATGGTACAGCCCTTCTGGCATCAACTTGTCCTCACCAGGAATTTGGGAGTTTTCTGTATCTGGCTCTCCAGGAATACTTTCTCTCTATCACCATTTCTATGACTCCCACCTCCCACCAACCCCATACTTGTCCTCAGGTCTTTCCTCTCTTGTCCTAACAAGCATTACTTATCTTGTCTATGAAGTACCATCGTTATTGTCTACACTGTTTTTATTTTTCCTGCTCTCAGATGTCACCACAGAGCAATTTGAGAGCCTGATATTGATAAGCCTCTTCATATGTTATAAAAAGATAATATCCACAAATTTATTGAGTGCTTATACTAGGTACTTTGGAGATATTTTACTTGTTTCATACTGTGATAAATGCATTCCTATCCCCATTTAGAGGATAAAGAAAATGGAGTAATTTGTTCAAAGCCAATAAAATGGCAGAGCAAGAATTCGAAATCAAATCTGTCATCAAATCCATGTTCTTAAATCTCCACTCCAAAAAAGCTAAGAACAAGGAAGGAAAAAAACAGGCCCCTGCAACCAAGATAAATTTCACATATCCATGCACTAAAGCTTATTAACTCATCTCCAAGGGAAACCTGCAGGCTCTTAATCAGAGCCTAAATATTCAGTCTAATCCTAATCACAATTCTAGATTATCTATTTTCTAAATCTACATCAGATAGGAAACAGTGTGCTGAAAGCAGTGGGAGGAATAAAAGATGCAATTATCATATTCAGAGAGAAAAAGAGAAAGGAAAGCTGTAGAAATTAGTCTCACAAACTGAAAAATTCCCAGGAGAATAGATGATTTAGAGGCAAATTCTAAGATCAGATTAGTGCAATACTTGGTGTTCACAAATCCTGGGGGCATCCTTTTGTCGCCCTTGTACTCTACTTACAATAACTCCATTAAATCTTCCAAAAGACAAGAACTGGCAGCTGTATATTCTCATTTATACTCTTTTTTTACTTAAAGATAGCTTCGTGCATTAAGTATTCTAGGACCACCATTGGAGGACAGTTGGTTTTACCCAACATGAAAATTGAATTTATGAGAACAGTCAAGATTCTATTGATGAAGACTACATACAATATAAATTCATTTTTGTAAAGCTCAAGAAGAAGCAAAACAAAGCAATGTTTTGTTTAGGAATACATGATAAAATAATTTTTAAAATGCAATACATTATGCAAGGGAATAATGGCTCTAAAATTTAAGACAGTGCTTTTCTCCAGGAGAAGACAGGGAGATGGAATAAGCAAGTAATCCAATTAGAAAATGGACAAAGGATTTGAAAAGACATTTAACCAAAGAAGCTCTACCAATAAACTGTACCAACAAGCCAATAGGAACGTGAAAAGATGCTCAACATCATTACTCATTGGGGAAGTGCATATCCAAACCACAATGAGATGCCATTTCTCACCCACTAAGATGGGTATATAAAAAAGATAAACAATAGCAAATGTTACCAAAGATGTGCAGAAACTGAAACCCCATACATTGCGGATGAGAATGCAAAATGATGCAGCCACGCTGGAAAACAGCTTGACAGTTCCTTAAAGTTCAACACACTTAACCTCTAACCTAGCAATTCCACTCTTAGGTGTCTACCCAAGAGAAATAAAAACATATGTCCACACAAAAGCGTGTACACAAATTTTCATAGCAGCATTATGCACAATAGCGAAAAAGTAGAAATAGTCAAATGTCCATCAACTAGTGAATAAATAAAGTTGTGTGTATCCATGGAATGGGTAACTAGTTAGCAATGAAAGTGAATGAAGTCCTGATATGTACTACAATGTGGATGAACCTCAAAAATGTGCTCAGTAAAAGAAGCCAGACACAAAAGAGCACCTGTCATGTGATTCTATCTACATGAAATGTCCTAGAAAGGCAAATAGAGAGAGAGAGAAAGAAAGTAAATTAGTAGTAGTTGCCTAGGGCTGGAAGTGGGAATGGGGGGTGACTAAATGGACACAAAGTTTATTTTTAGAGTGATGGAAATGTTCTAAAATCACGTTCTAGTAGATGATTGCACAACTTTAAATATACTAAAATTCATTGCATTGTACACTTAATATGAGTGAATTCAGTGGTATATAAATTGTATCTCAATAAAACTCTTTTTTGAAGTATAACAGATTTCAACTTCTTCCTCTCCAACATTTTAATAGCCTACCCACATTATTCAAAGTCCTCATGAAATTTTTCTTAATTGAAGCAACACATGACTATGCTGTTCATCTCCTCCTAGTTTGCATAACTGTCAGGTGGAAAGGAGAGGCTTAATTACCCACAAATTACTCTCATTATCGTTCCTACAAATTTAAACAACCACAGTGTGGTTATGAGTAATATACTAAAAATGTGCCAGCTTGCAGTCCCACCAACAATAGGAAAGAGTTTCAACCGGTGACCTTTGAGTCATCGTCCTTGGTGACGTGGGCACATCTAGCTTGCAGCCCTGCCTCTGCATTGGATCTTGCCAGAATATGTCTACACGTTTTATCTTAAGGTCAAAGAAAGGAAGTTGACACTAGCTCTCTTGTTTAAAAAAAAAAATCCATCAACTTTTCCTGATTCACCTTTAAAATTGTATATAAATACAGATGATCCATCCACAGGGCAAGATGGACAAGTAAATGAATATGGCTAAATTGCATCAAATTGCATAAGAAAAAAGAAAATGAACTTGGAGACATATTTGCTATTCCTCAGAGAACGTACTGTTGGTTCTTCAAGTAGAACTTGCCAAGGTTCCAGATTTCCCATCACTTCTATTTCCCCAGAGACTCAGGTGAATGTTTCTGTCGTGGTTGTTTTTCATGGAGACATACTCTTTCAGTTGAAGTCTATTGTGTTATCACTCTGTGGTGTTTATGGTAGTTGGTTTTTTTAATACGGCTGTGTTGAAAGCCTTTTAGAAGAAGACCTGGGATGAACTTGATGGCTTTGCTTATCCCATTTTGTAGAGCAGGTTCTTTCTACCCTGCAAGATGAAAAAATTATTTGAAGAAACGAATAGACTGGCGTGTTTTTCTCAGATCTGTGGTATGTTTCGATGAGGCCAAAACTGTCTGACCAAGACAGAAAGCCACTGAGAGTGCATTAGCGCTGAAATGCACGCGGCCTGAGTTTCTGTTACTGGGGATGCGAAAGAAGGTACAGCAGTGCAGCAAGGGAATAGCACAAATTATTTCCCTCTTTATTCATCACTTTATGTTCCACCACACAGAGCTGACTGACAGCAAGGAAAACAGCAGTGGAGAATTCTCCACGTGCTAATAGCGTAATTTAGATTTAATAAATGTTATTGATCATCTTAGAAGTACCCTGGTCTGTATTCGTTTTCATCATACAAGGACTTCCCTTTTGCTGGAATATCTTCCTCTGCCATCTTATCCTGAGAAAATTCTATTCCTTGGAGCCTGGAACAGAAAAAGGACATTAATGAGAAAATAGGGAAATCTGAATAACATCTGTAGTTTAGTGAATAGTATTGTGTCATTGTTAATTTACTAGTCTTGATCGTTGTGCCTTGGGCGTGTAAGATGTTCACACAAGGGAAATTGGGTGAAGGGTGCACAGGAACTCTCTGCACTGTCTTTGCAACTCTTCCATAAATCCAAATGTATTTCACAATAAACCGCTACAGAAAAAAACTTCAGGAGAGTCACTAAACTTAGAACAAAAACAACAAAATTCCACTCCTCATATGAGAGTTGGATCAGATACCTTCCCCATGATGTCTGCTTTTATCCCCCACAGTGAGGAGTAAACTTTATATCATATAGTCTCATTGCCTTTCGTTTGCTTACAGCACATATCACATTCTGACTTTTATCATTGATGTACACATTTAATCTCCCCTATTAGGGAGGCAGAACCAAAAACATATAAGTTTAAATCCTAGGTCTGAAACCTTGGGCAAATGACTTAATCTCCCTAAGGCTTAGTTTCTTCATCCAAAAAAGTGAGAATAATAAGTTAACCATAGATGACGTGATATTACATGCACAAAGATCTTTGGACAAAGCATGGCAGAGGGTAGATGCTCAAAATATATATTTATTTTATTGTTCCTATTCCCATTATTATTAGACTAAGTTTCTTGGCGTCAGGGACTTTCTTGTTCAAGTTCGCAGAAGCTTGAAATGTGGATGCTCACAAGTGGGTTAATGCGTTAATGTGGTTCCAGAATGTGGTTTTTCAGGCTGATATGTTTGTCAAACATTCTCATTTTACTGAAAATTCTACTCTCAATTATTATCGACCTCTTTACAGTGTTTTCACTTCTCAAAAGTACACATTTATGTTCTATTATATCTAGGCCAACCCACTGAAGTTTCTCATCAAACTACAGTAAATAAGAGAAAAGGGTTTTTTCCTATAAAATTATTGAGTAAACCCTAACTGTGTCTCTTTTCTGTTTCTCTCTTCGAAGCAAGGCTCTGCCTTTCACTTCCAGCTCCCCAGCCTGGGGTCCCTCTTTGAGGGGCACTGCCCCAAATCTCCCATGCTTACACGGGTGTGTTAATATCCTCATTCCAAATCATAAAGCAAGCCCTGTATTCTCACCTTCTCATGCCTCTGTACTTTGGGACTTACAAAAATTGGGTAGTGCTGGAGTAAAATAAGGTGGCCCTTTCACTTACTTTTCAGTTGAATATTCTGAAAATGTTTTTTGGCATAAGTTCAGTTGTTTTCTCATTCATTCATCCTTCCATAAAGGGTGATTGATTGTTTAGTACCTTCTAGCCACTAAGCTAAATACTGATAATAAGAATTTGAAAAAACTCAGTCCCTGCCCTAAAGAAGCTCAGAACCCCTAAGGAGACAAACTTGTAAACAGCTCATTAAAATGCACTGTGGAATGTGCAATAATAGAGATGTGACAGAACATTATGGGATCATAAAAGAGCATCTTAATCTGGGGGGAAAAGGAGCATCGTGACTCTGAAGCAGTGTTCTCAGCCTTAGCTGCCAAGGAAATCATTTGGGGAGCTTTAAAAAATGCCAGTTCTTAGGAGCCACTGGCATAAATTCTGTTGTAATTGTCCTGGGGTGTTGCCTGGGCATCAGGACTTTTTCAAGCTCTACTTTTCTGAAGAATGAGTAGAAACTAGTCAGGCTGAGGACACGGAAGGTGGGGAGGGGCATGGAAAGAAGGTATGTCAAGCAGAGAATGGCATGAGCAAAGACACTGAGGCAAGAAAGAGGCTGGTGTGCAAGACACACGTTTCAGTTTTGTGAGAGGGGGGCGTCATCAGAATGCTTTCGGTGTAAGACAGCAGTGATGGGAAATGAGACAAGAGAGGTGAGCGAGGGGGGCACGTGCTGCTTTCAGGATGACAGATTTTGGGCAAGTAAATGACATGGTCAGATTTACGTCATAGACAGTTTTCTCTGCTAGCTGAGTAGAGGGGGAGTTTGAGATAGACAAGACTGGAGGCAGGAAGATGAATCAGGAGATCCATGTGAGACACGATTAAGGCCAGAATCTCGAAACAGCTTTGTGAAGAGGTTCTTAAAAACTGTATAGGAAGTCGTATTAGTGGGCCTCGGATATTGTTTGGATGCAATGTGAGAGGAAGAAGGAGGAATCTCATGGACAGGTAGATGGAGATTAATACCTACTGAGACAGAGAAGATAGTAATGGCAGTAGGTTTAGGAGGAAATATGATATGCTCAGTTTGCAACACAATGCATTCGAGATGCCTGTGGAGTGTTCAGGTGGACATATTGTACGAGGCCACCTGGTCCAGGTTTAAGGACAGATGAGAATATTAACCGGGACTCATTCAAGGTTTCTTTTGCTCTGGCTTGCTCCTGAAGCAGCAAATAAGCAAGGCAAAGATAAAGATGCAAATGGCTGATGTAGTTCCTCCTTGTCTCCCATTTATCTTAAGGAGATGGGTTGTAAATTCACTGTCTTAGCAATCTATATGGACAATTTGTCCACCAGGACAAAAGACTTAGAGATGTATAGGCTTACTAACTTTTATACTCCCAGCCATGTCAGCACCCAGTAACCTATGGTAATATCTGAAGCTACAATTTTGCTCTTCCACAAACCACATTACATAAGCCTAATGTCTGGTTCTGAGCCTTGAAATTCTTGCTCCGTTAGCACTGGGGAAATACCTTATCTCCCCAAGTCAGTTTGCTCATGTACAGCTCTTGGGTTCTCTTTGTTATATGTCCACAGCCAACAGTATTTGGAGGTGGGTGGCTAAGGGCTAACTAAGCCTCCTCACCACTTCAGTACCTGCTTATAAAGAAAGCAAGTCTTGGACCAAATTCTGCCATAAACACAGGCACTTATTAGCATTTGGCCATTTATTCTCATAACAAACCACCCTCAAACTTAGTAAGCTGAAAAAACAGTCTTATTGGCAATCTCTCACAGTGCTGAGGTATAACTGATCTCAGCTGGGTGGTTTTCTCTCGGCATCTCTCAGGAGTCGTGTCTGCTGGGGTTCTGGAGGACACATGGATTGAACATCCAAGATGGCTACCCACACAGCTGATTTTGCTGCTGGCTTTGGTTGGAAGCTCAGCTGGGGCCAGAACCCCATGCATATCCTCTTTATGTGGCTTAGGCTTCCCACGGCATGGCAGCCGGAAGCAGGGCATTAAGTGCTATGCCCAGAACTGGCACAGAGTCATTTCTGTCATATTCTAACACCAGTGCAGCCACAAGGCCTGTCCATGTTCAAGGGTGTGAAGAAGCAAGCTTTATAACTTGATGGGATAGTGACAAGGTCACATTGCAGAAGATCATTTCATCTTCTGTGGAAAATGCAGTCTGCCACAAGTGGCAAACCAGCACGACACAGTCATGCAACCTATTCTCTAGGAATGATGAAGTCTCAGCAATTAGTCCGTTTTTTTTGCTCAAAACTTCTCTTCATAAAAAGCTTCACCTGAGGAAAGTGTAATAACATTCCAGAGGTAGGGTTTGGCTAAACTTTCTTTTTTTTTACTACATGGTGTCAAAGAATCTGGACTACCTGGAGCCCTTAGGACACTTTAGGGATTAAGGTTAGGACACCATCCCACAAGTTCCTGGTTTACAGGGCTCACTGAACTCATGAACTCTGTTTATTCAAGGTTGGTGAATATCTCTCAAATTCAGCACATATATACTTTCACACTATCTATGAGATAGTGTTTTAAAGTAATATGCAAATATCACAAGGCACTAAGAATTTGCCACATATGTCTCCATAGGGGTTTCTGAGAGTAAGTTTGTTCCTCACCCAGTACAAATGCCCAGGAGACCACTGGATATCAGAGTCAGAGCCTTTGCAGAAACTTCAGGGTTGGAGATTTTAATTTAGGAGATATCAAATATAAATTTTTTAACTATTTTTTACCTATGTCAAAAAAATATGAGGGTGGATGTAATCACCCAGGAAGGGTGAGTACAATGAGAAAAGCAACGACTCTTGGTCAATCCCTGGGAATCACATACATGTTAGGGGTCCCCAGAGGAAGAAAAGCCCTCAAAGGAGTCAGAGAAAGGTTGTGGGCATAAATAGAAACAGTATAGAGAATTTCCAGAAAGAGTACTAATCGACAATTTTAAATGTGGCAAGGTAGTCTAATCAAATCAGAATTAAAATCTTTTCACTGGCATTGGTAACTGGAAGTCACAAGTGACCTTAGCAGCGGCACTTTCAATGAACTGTGGTCACTAGGTGGACAGATGGGGCTTGAGGAGTAAACGCAAGACAATGAGGTAAAGACAGGCTCTCTGAGGATGTTGGCTATGAAAGAGAAGAGAATGGACAATACTCAAGAGGGACATGGGGTTGAAGGGCAATTTTTAGAAGAGGAGAGACTTAAGCATATTTTTAGGGTGAGTAAAGAGAAAAGGGACATGTTGAGGAGGCTGTAAAGAGAAAAGACACCCCTGATTAAGGTTTCAGAGGGGGAAAATAGGGAAGAAAATAAACATGTGGGTGCATATATCTTTTTGAGTTAGTGTTTTTGTTTTCTTTAAATAAATACCCAGAAGTGGAATTGCTGGATCATATGGTAGTTCTATTTTTAATTTTTTGAGGAACCTCCACAGTGTTACCCATAGTGGCTGCACTAATTTACATTCCTCCAACAGTGTACAAAGGTTCCCTTTTCTCTACATCCTTGCCAACACTCGTTACTTCTTGTCTTTTTGATAATAGACATTCTAACAGGTGTAAAGTGGTCTCATTGTGGTTTTGATTTGCATTTCCCTGATGATTAGTGATGTTGAGCACCTTTTCAGGTACCTGTTGGCTATCTATATGTCTTCCTTAGAAAAATATCTATTCAAATCCTCTGCCTATTTATTAATCAGATTGTTTGGGTCTTTTGCTATTGAGCTGTATGAGTTCTTTATATATTTTGGATATTAACCTCTTATCATATTTATAATTTGCAAATATTTTCTCCCATTCAGTAGGTTGCCTTTTCTTTTTGTTGATGGTTTCCTTTGATGTGCAGAAGTTTGTTAGTTTGATGTAGTACCACTTGTTTATTTTTTCTTGTGTTGCCTTTGCTTTGGGTGTCAAATCCAAAAATTCATCACCAACACCTAAGTCAAAGAGCTTACCACCTATGTTTTCTTCTAGGAGTTTTATGGTTTCAGGTCTTACATTCAAGTCTTTAATCCATTTTGAATTAAGTTTTGTGTATGGTGTAAAATAGTGGTCCAGTTTCATTCTTTTCCATGTGGCTGTCCAGTTTTCCCAACACCATCTATTGAAGAGACTGTCTTTTCCCCATTGTGTATTCTTGGCTCAATTGTCATAAATTAATTGGCCATATATGTGTGGGTTTATTTCTGAGCTCTGTATTCTGTTCCATTGATCTGTATGTCTGTTTTTATGCCAATATCATACTGTTTTGATTACTGTAGCTTTGTAATATAGTTTGAAAACAGGAAGCATGATGCCTCCAGCTTTGTTTCACTTTCTCAAGATTGCTTTGGCTGTTTGGGATCTTTTGTGAGTCCATACATATTTTAGGATTGTTTGTTCTATTTCTGGGAAAAATACCATTGGAATTTTATTAGAGATTGCACTGAATCTGTAGATTGATTTGGGTATTATGGACATTTTAACATTGTTGACTCTTTCAATCTGTGAGCACAGACTATCTTTCCATTTATTTTTATCTTCTTCAACTTCTTTCATCAATGTCTTAGATTTTTCAGTACATAGGTCTTTCACCTCCTTGGTTAAATTTATTCCTAGGTATTTTATTCTTTTCAATGCAATTGTGAATGGGTTTGTTTTCTTAATTTCTCTTTCTGATAGTTCATTATTAGTGTATAAAATGCAACATATTTTTGTATATTGCTTTTGTATCCTGCAACTTTACTGAGTTTGTTTGTTAGTTATAACAGTTTTTTGATGGAGTTTTTAGGGTTTTCTATGCATATTATTATGTCATCTGCAAATAGTGACAGTTTTACTTCTTTCTTTCTGATTTGTATGCTTTTTATTTCTTTTTCTTTCCTGATTGCTCTGGCTAGCATTTTGAATACTATGTTGATTAAAAGAGATGAGAGTGGGCATCCTTATCTAGTTCCTGATCTAAGAGGAAAAGTTTTCAGCTTTTCACCATTGAGTATGAATTAACTATGGGCTTGTCATATAGTCAGCCTTCTGTATCTGTGGGTTCACATCCACAGATTCAACCAACTGCAGATTGAAAGGCTTACTATGATTAGGTCTGTACTAAACATGTACAGACTTTTTTTTCTTGTCATTATTCCCTGAAAAATATAGTATAACTATTTACATTGCATTAGATATTTTAAGTAATCTAGAGATAATTTAAAGTATATGAGAGGATGTGCATAAGTTATATGCAAATACTATGCCATTTTATATAAGGGACTTCAGCATCCACGGATTTCAGCATCCATGGGAGGTGGGGGGTCCTGGAACCAATCCATGACAGATACCAAGGACCAACTTATGGCCTTTATTATGTTGAGGTGTGTTTCCTGAGTTTTTATCATAAATGGATGTTGGATTTTGTCAAATGCTATTTCTGTATCTATTGAGGTTCTCGTCTTATTTTTATCCTTCATTTCATTAATGTGGCATATCACGTGATTTGCAGATGTTGAAGCATCCTTGCATCCTTGGAATAAATCCCACTTGATCATGATGTGTGACCCTTTTAATGTATTTTTTAATTTGGTTTGCTAGTATTTTGTTGAGGATTTTTGCATCTGTGTTCATCAGGGATATATTTTTCTTTTTTTTTTTCCTTTGTGTGTGTGTGTGTGTGTGTGGTATCCTGTCTGATTTTGATATCAGAGTAATGCTGACCTCATAAAATAAGTTTGGAAGTGTTCCCTCCTCTTCAGTTTTTTGGAAGAGTTTGAGAAGGATTGGTATTAATTCTTCTTTAAATGTTTGGTAAAATTTGCCCATGAAGCCATCTGGTCCTAGACTTGTTTTTTTGGAGGTTTTTGATTACTGATTCAATATTCTTACTAGTAATTGTTCTCTTCACATTTTCTCTTTCTTCATAATTCAGTCTTGGTAGGCTGTGTGTTTCTAGGAATTTATCATTTCTTTTAGGTTGACAAGCAGAAATTTCTTAAAGACAGACTGCCCTCAAGTTTTTGTGTTTGCAAGCTAAAAGTCGCTGAGGGGATTATGCTAGGTTATCCTTTTGGGGAGCAGAATGAGAGCTGAGTAACTTTGAGAGGAAAAGCTGAAGTAGTCAGGGAAAAAGGACGTGGAATTTCGCTCAACTAGGAAGTCATGGAGGTTGCAACATGTCCTGAGAGAAGCAGAGACCAGAGTCCCCAGTCTCTGAAAGCATCTCAGGAGATGGCCAAACTCAGAGGGAAATTCGATATGGGCCGTATGGGGAATGCTGGACACCAGACAGAGAGGTACCTGACCTCTAAGAGAACAAGCAGAAGATAGGCACAAAATAGCAGAGCTGACAGTCTTTATGTGGGCCCACAGGTTTGGACCCTGAAGTGTCAACTTCATCCCATAAGAGATGGGGGTCCAGAGACTTTTTCCCCATAGACCAGGCCCCATACAAGCTCCCCAGATCCTTGTACAACTTCAGGACAAGGAGGAAATTGAATTTCTCACAATCCTGGTGAATGAGGACTCAAAGGCAGGCTTAATTTGTAATTTAGTTTAGATAAACAAAGGAGAATAGCGGAGAGGGGAAAACCATCCCTTCTACCTCATCTCCCTCTTGAAGAGTATCCAAAATTTTAGAGTTAAAGAAAGAGTTAAAGAGATTCTGTCTAGAGACTTTTTTTTTTTTTCCTGAAAAGAAATATAGTTTCTACTAAGAGTGGGATAGGGACTTAGTAGAAAGCATATGGAAATGGGTGAATTTGGAAAAGGTTCTTAAGGAGATCATGGAGAGTTCTGACCCAAGACTTCCAGGAAATGCCAAAGGCCTAGTTGAAAATGGAAATCACGACTTTTTGGTGGTATTAGTCTGACAAATTTGGTGGGATTGTCTCCCACATTACTCAGCCATTCTGGTGTAGGAGTAGAAAAAATGGATTGCTGAATTTCTCCAGAGTTGAGGCTTTGCTGAAAGGGCACCAAAAGAGAAAATTGTGCGAAGCAAATAAAGATGTAACTGAGAGATTGTTTCTCATGATCAACTGTGAGTTGCAGACGGACTTAGGAAGGCAGATGGCTAAGAGAGGCCGATAGCCTGGGGAGAAAAACAGAAATGAAGAGCCTGGAGTTTTGTTGATTTTTTTGTTCTTTGTTTGTTTTGTTTTTTTGAAGTGGAAGAGCAGTGCATCAGTTACCATCATCACAGTCCAATATGATGGAGGCAGCTGGCCCTCAAGGATCTCCTCCAAAAGTGACTCAGGGACCTCAGCTGCTTCTATCGTGTAACCCTGCTGTCTCAAAGATGCTTACATCCAACCAACAGAAAAGAAAAAGAGAATATAGAGAACCCACACCCTCCCTTAACTGTCTCAGATGAGAAGTGGGGCATTATATCCACTCACATTTCTGTTGACAAGGACTCAGTTTCAACCTAAATACAAGGGGAAAGTACTCCTTCTTTGTCCCAAGAAAGACAAAATCATATGACAAATATGTAATATTAGTCACAGCAGTGGGAGTGAGGACATGAAGATTTCTGTCGTGAAGCAAGTCCATGCGATAACAAAGTGCCCAGGAATGTTTTGTGGTTAATCGAAGAATGACATTTGAAGAACTAAAGTCTAACTGGTTGGACAGATGGCTGAGGTGGATGCTGTGCAGTGCCACCCAGATTCCCCTGACTGCTGAGAGACGGCCCACAGCTATAAGCTCTCTTTGGAATTTCCTTGGCTAACGAGAGTCAGCTCTCCCAATGCTGTATCCCCCTCTTGGAGAATCTCACATCTGGTGAGTTAATGCAGGTGTAAGAAGCCTAGCTCCCTTGTGTCAACTTAGAACGACTCTGAAGGCTACCCTAGCATCAGAGTTCCTTGTAGTGTCGGAAAGGTCTTCATTGAGACTGTACCAGAATTCAGCTTCTCCCCCTGCCTGAGGCTCCTTCCATCCCTTCACTTTCCACAACTGGTGATACCAACAACAATCCCCAGTACACCTCCTCTATGCTAATCTCCACCTCAGAATCTGCTTCCTGGGAAACCTAACTTGTAACAAAAGTCAGGTCTGCCTATAAAATTTGCGAGGCCCAGAGCACAATGAAAGTTGTTCAAAAATTAACAACTTCAAGATGGCAATAGCAGAACATTTAACCAAGTGTTGGGCCCTTCTAAACGTGGAGCTCTGTGTGACAGCACAGGTCACACACCCATGAAGCCAGTCATACAACAGTCTATATATTCTTTGAAATTTCCAGTTGCAGGAGTTGGAGTGGATGGGTCAGTTAGATGGCAAGTTGTTGAATAAACAAGGGGAAGAGGTCATAAGGTCAGGTCATTAACAGAAAAGGGATTTCAAAGGCTCTAGCTAGATCCCCAAGCTTCACAAAGGTAGAATTGTCAAAGTCTGGAAGCAACAGAGAGCCAGAGGAATGCCATTGATGACCCTTTGGCACATGACATCTGGGAGAACAAATTGCTGCATAGACAGGGGTATCCTCTGTCAAAAAACAATTTCTAGTCACTGCAATGGGGGAGAAAGTGCATGGCAATAGCTATGTGCATTTTTTGAAGATGTATAGACCTTATCTCAGAAGGTAATGGGCTAAAACATGGTTAATTTTGTTCAGCTACATGATGTCTGTTTTTTACACTGACACATCCCCCCAAAGTCTTGACACTTGCGTTATCTACTCTAATAAACTTTGATCCGTTCATCTTATAAACCATTCTTGTACAAAAGACTCGCTAATTTTCCTTAATAAAAAGAGACTTCATTTCAATTACAAGATTGTGTTTGAGATGGTAGGTTTTAATTGTAGGGGAGATTTTGGAGATAAGTGTTTTATCTTCTTGAGGATATGCTTGTCCCAGTCTCATCTGTTGTTTACTTTTTAGTATCTGTACAATACATTGAAATTGCAGCTTCCAAGAAATACTGTTAAGATAATTATGAAAACAGCCTGCATAATTCTAGAGTGTTGCCTCTCTGTGTGTCTTTCATTTAAATCGCAAACTTGGTCCCCCATTTAATGCCTTTGCTTGGCCCAGAGCACCAGAACCTTTTGAGAGAGATCAGGTGAGCAGCAAGCATGATTTCCTATCATTCTGAAGATGAAACATGCAGACCAACAACTAAATAACTTGTCCAAGGACAATAATGACAGGAATCACTGCAGCGCTCAAATCTCAAATTTACAATCCTCTTAGCTAATGTTCACAGTGTCTGCTTGGCAAACTTTTCCATTTCTCCTCTACTAGAGGAGAGGGGAAACGATTGACCTTACTTCTTCCAAAAGAAAGATATATTTGCTAAATACACTACCTAAAATTCATGCCATTTTTTTAAATGGCTAATACGAATATCTTCAACGACCTTTGTACACAGCAGTATATGAATGCCTATAAACTGCCTGCAAATCTCAGTGGCTTGACACGCTAAAGATGTATTTCTTGCATATACACATAGACCCTATGTAGATATTCCTTGTTATCTTGATTCCTGGGTGAGTCTACTCCAAGAGACGACCCTCAGACTTCTTTCATGAGATTGTTCCGCCATCTCACAGTTCCAGACGTATGGACAGGGAAAGATAGAGTAGAAGATGCATGAGATGTTTTATAGCCAGGACTTCCACTTACTCTGCTTTAGCCAGAACTCAGTCATATGCTCCCAAGTAGTAGCAAGAAGGGCACAAATGTAGTCTTCCCGTGGACACAAAAGGAGAATGAAATGATTTGGTCAACATAGAGTGTAGTCTCTGCAGTAATTTCCTATTTTGGTCTTTAATGTATTTTCATTAAATTTCTCACATAAGTCCAAAGCTTATTACTTGGCAATGCTGGCCTTATTTTAAGAATCATGAAGATGATGCCACCCAAGACAAAATCTCTGACTTTCTCTTTCTGAAATTTCACAGAAAATAAGGAAACATTAGTCCAGTATTGGGAACCTCCTTCCATTTCCAGCACCTCTACCTCCGGCCTTCAGTCCCTCCTCACAAAATGCCTGGAACCTAAACTGCCAGGGTCCAAAAGGAATTCCAGTGAGGATATTTGGTGAGGGTATATCCACATGAGAACTGGAATTTCAGGTCTCTTACATGACGTGATGTAAGGCCAAATGACAAGTGGTCAGCACAGAGCCAGACTGAGACAGGGCCCTTCAAATCAATGTTCCTTTTTTTCAAATCCATTTGTGTTGAAAAATTTCACAAAGAAACCAAAAATTATAGAGAATAACATAATGAACTTTTGTGTGTCCTAATAGTCTCAGGCTTTTGACTTTTTGATGATATGAGTATGAAATAATCTCTCTGTGGTTTTAGTTGGCACTTCTCTGATGACCAACGAAGTTGAGCATCTTTTTGATGCGGGGTCGGTGAGCCGAAGAGTCAAAAGAAAGATTTCTTGGACTCTCAAGATCTGGCAGTAGTGCTCTTTTATTTAGAGAATAGTACGGAATAGCATGGGGACAGGACCCACGGGCAGGAGTTGCTGCTGCTGCCACTGATGCTGCTGCCACTGCTGCTGCTGCTGGCATGGGTGGAGAGTAAGGCTAAATTTAAGGCATAGGTATGTGAGGTATCTCTTTACAAGACAAAGGAAAGAATATGTAAAAAAAAGTTGTTAAAATGACATCAGTGCCGGTAGGTTCTGGTTATTGGGTGGTCCTATAACTTTTAGATAAGAATCAAACCAGATTAAGTAAAAGGCAGAAGCCACCACTTAAACATTATCTTCAGCTAAAGACAAAGGAGGATGTTGGGGGGTCAGTTACATGAGGTTGCCAGACAGTAAACAACTTAAGTTGTTGCCTTTGGCATTGATTAAGAGTTTCTAGAGATAAGATCGTTTCCCTTCTTCCTGGCACAGAGAGGAGGCATCTTTACAGATGGAGGTTTCCCTTACAAATGTAAATGTCCCCCAACAAAGGGCAAGCAAACCCTGCTCCTCAGAGTTGCTTTTATCAAAGGTAACCAGCCCCCTTCTCATCTGCAGTTTTAAAAGTAACCAGCCTAAAATAATCCTCCTCATTTTCATATGTTTATTGCTGTTTGAGTTCCCTGTGCTGTGATCTGCCAATTCGAATCCTTTTCCCATATTTCTATTGGGTCATGCATATTTTTTCATATTCATTGATAGTCACACTGAGGTGATGCTATGACCTACATGATGGACCACAGCTGCAGACTGGCCTTTCACCTATTATCTCTAGTAATTCCACTCTGGCCCCAAACTCACACCTGACTCAGCAAAATAAAATCCCACATGCAACCAACACTACCCTCCTGAAAGGCAGCCAGGCAATTGCAACTTTGCATCGCTACCGGAGAGCGCAATCTCAAAGTATTCCTTCCAATTGCGTACAGAAGGCTCCCGGGAAGAATTCTGATGAATATCGTTTTCTCCATTTCATTGTATTTCCAGGGAAATTTTAATGTACCAATGATATTTCTGTGTCCATTATAAGCTGACATTTAGTCAGAACCTTAATCCCAATTTGGGTTACTATAACCAAAGTTGATGTGATGAAGCACAAATAATGGTGCAAGACACAAGAAAATATGTGACTGATATTTTCTTGTGATACCACAGGCTGCCATTTACTGGTGATCTTGCTGTGCTGCTTGGCAAGTTTGTTGCATACTGGAGGCCGCTGTTTGCAAAAGTTTTAGCAAAACCTAAACAGAACGATCCCTTTATTCCAAATGTCTTTAAAGCAAATATGCATAAGTACTTAGATTTTATTAAGACCATTGGAAGCCATAGTAACCCAGATTTCCACATCTAAAAATGCAAAAAATGTAGGTGGCACAGAAGGCTTGATAAAGTAGTTGCCTTCTCAGAGCCTCCTTTGATTCTCCTTTCCTATGCACAGACACCCGTTTTGTATTTGCTTTTCAACATGAGCAGATAATACAATAACGTATTTGCCTTCAGGCCGAGTAACTTATCTAATGAGACAAACATCTACCTGACAGATCATGGAAGGTCACAACGGCTTAGCCATATTGCAAGAATCCTGTTTCTATAAAGACAAGCTTCATTCAGTGACAAGAAAAAAATTAAGTAGATGCATAGCAAGATCAGAAGAAAATACTTCTTTCCTACAGACACCATTCTGACTCAGTTGCCTAAGTCACAACCTCTTTACCTCAATCCGTTGCCTTTGATGGTGCCTTTGGAAAGATAGAAAGAACATGGATGAAGCCTTTGCCCTTTCTGCTCGTTTGTGAGCACCAGTATTTCTTGATGAGGGGAGGAGATGAAGAAGCTGTTTTTCTTAGAGGAGTTTGAAGTTCAAAAAGCCCTACTTAGATGTGAAGGGTATCAAGATCCAGGGAGGAAAAAATTTTCCTCAACCTTCTTAGGATCTCTGGCTGGATCTGAAAACTAAAGTGACAAAGACAGATTAACAGGAGAAAAGCATACAAATGTATTTAGTGTAAGTTTTACATGATGCAGAAGTTTCCATCAGAAAATGAAGAATCACAGAAACAGTTAGACCTGAGTATTTTGTGGCAGGTTTGATGAGAGTGGCTAGTCACGAGGAGTATGACAGGTTAAGGAATAGGAGGTGAGTGTAGTAAAAGGGGAGATTTAGCAAGGCCTGTTTGTTAGGCTTTGTAGGGGAGGAGGACATTTCCTCTCCCCAAATGGGGGTTCGTCTGGCTGGAGAACGAATTAAATTCACATGAGACAGAATAGCAAGAGAAAATTAAACAAAGCTTTATGAGGAACCATGGCCCAGGGCCTTTCTTCCCAAAGGAAGAAAGGACACCGAAGAAGTGGGGTGCACACAGTTGTTATATACCCCGAAACGGGGTGTTTCACATGTGATTGAAATGTCCCTCCCACAATAGTCACAAGATTGCCCTGTCAGCACAGTGCTTGATGGACACAGCAGGTAATGGTCTGCTATCTCGGTGGGCGTAGCAGGAGGCAAGTGGATTGTCTGGAGCTGGGCGGTTGGTGAGCGCAGCAATCAGTTCCTAGCCTAAGGAAAGATGCTTAATCCTTAAGAAATGCCAACGTTGGGAGGGGGAGGGAAGTCAGTCACAGGAGGTTACCAGACTAGCACAATAAAATGCAGTTTTAAGTCCTTGCCTTTGGTATTGATTAAGAGTTTCTGGAGAGAAGGTCATCGCCTTTCTTCTTCCTGGTACAGAGAGGGAGGCACCTTTTACAGATAGAGATTTACCTTACAAACGTAAATGTGTCCTAACGAAGGGCAAGTTCCATTCCTCCTTCCCTGTCCCAGTTTATCAAAAGCAATCAGCCTCAAATAATCCTGATGCCAAAGAGACATATCTTGGGGTGGCCAACCTCAGGTCCCCACAGCTTCTACTTGTCATCCCTTTGCCTTCAGAAGATAAGGATGCTCCTTTCCTCCGGGTCCAGGGAGGGCGCCTCTCACTGGAGGGTTTTATGATCTGTTTCAGGGAAGAGGGTAGGGGAAGATCAGAGTGACCTTCCTGCTTCTGTTGTTTTCTCAAACTCCTTCAGCTTAAAATGTTCAACATGCCAAGGTGCCATATTTTGGGGTAGTGTGTCCTGAACCCCTTCAAAGGGAGCTCTGCAATTTGAACTGACATGTGCAAGCCCCTGAGCTGTTGATAGACCTCTGAGACTCCCATAGATCTTTCTAAGATTCGGTTTTCCCCTCTATGAAGTACTATGTCCTCAGTATCCTCTGTCCACCGAGAGAAGGCTGCTTGGACTCAATGAGAAAGAGCCCTGGAAACCCTGACCTGGGGCCACAGCGGTCCTGGGCCTCATCGGTGCTCATGATGATGACTCTATCATGATGATGTCATTGGTCCCTCCCTCTCCATGACATTATTGACACTTGGCCAACTCCAGATTTACAACAGCAATCAACTAGGAAACGAAATTTCACTGGGAGAAAAAGGAATATGGAAGCAAGTGTGGTTTCACATGACTTCTTTTTCAGAGTGTTATGTTTTTTTCACTTTTATCTCAGATGGGAATGCACTTTGCTTCTTTAGTTTGCTAAAGCTGCCATAACGAAGTATCACAGACTGGGTTGCTTAAACAATAGAAATTTGTTTTCTCACAGTCTGGAAGTCCAGAAGTCCAAGGTCAATGTGTTGGCCAGGGTCGTTTCTTCTGAGGCCTCTCTCCTCGGCTTACAGAGGACCATCTTCTGTCTGTGTCTTCACATGGTCTTCCCTCCGTGCAGTCTGTGTCTGAGTCCCCTCTTCTTATAAGGACACCAGCTATATTGGATGAGGGCCCACCTGAAAGACCTCATTTTAACTTAATTAACTCTTGAACGACCTATCTCCAAATGCAGCCACATTCCGAGGAACTGCAGATTAGAACTTCAACATATGAATTTGGGGAGGACATGATTCAGCCCGTTACAATTCCCTACAAGTGATTTCTAAAATATGTTCATGTATGTTAAAGCCATGAGTTTAGAAGTTCTCTTTATTCTTATAGCATTATGAAAAGCATTCATCACAATTCTACTCCTTCTTCCTATTTTTCTGACTTTTTGCCTTCTTCTTCAGGTTCTTTTTTCACTCCATCAACTAAAGTTGTACTGGTACCACCACACCAGGAGATCATGAGAGCACCCTCCCATCATACTAAGAAGCAACCACATTCCCCTCCTTGTTTTTCTAACTTTAGTAAATTCACTTTAAATGCTGACTGTGAATTCTTCACCACCAGCTTCAGTAAGTGCAAGTCCATCAATCAAAATACTGTACAAGCTTTGTTCTTTGGCATAAGGACACTGGCTTATCAAAATGTTCAGTAAACTGAGTGAACTGAAGTTAACTCTTATAGATTATTTTCATTTTATTTTTTATTTGTTTTACTTCCAGGGCTGAAAAGTATATGAAAGGACAGCTATTAATTTTAAAAACCCAGAAATTTATCCATTTATCTGGAAATTGTCAATGACCCTGGGAAGTAGAGTTCTAAGTATTCCTTAACTTAATCCACTTCTTCGCCCTCTCACCCCTTCTTCCCCCAAGAGAAAATAAACAGCAGTCATCTGGCCACCTACTGTAATGGAATGCAATGATCTGAATGTTTATGTCCCCCAAAATGGTGTGTTGAAATCTGGTCCCCAAGCTGATGGTATTAGAAGGTGGAGCCTTTGGGGGTGACTAGCAGGTTGAGGTTAGTGCCCTTATGAAAGAGGCCCCACAGAGCTTCCTAGCCCCTTCCGCCATGTGAGGTTACAGGGAAAAGATGGCCGTCTGTGACCCAGGAAGAGGGCTGCCAGCAGACACAGACCTGACCACGCGGGCACCCTGATCTCTGACTTCCACCCTCCAGAATCATGAGAATAAATTTCTGTTGTTTGTAGACCACCCAGGCTATGATATTTTGTTATGGCAGACTGAAGAGTCTAAAACACTGAATAATCTGACAACTGTATTGCAACTAATCTAACTAATTTAGATAACTAAACTAGACTTAGAATTCAAATGGGCCATCAGTTAGACAACCGCAGGGGGTGTCTTGGAAAGCACTGGCTGATCCAGCCTTTATTATGCCATGGTGACTGACAGATTACCTGACGGAAGGATTCTGATTTAAACTTACAGCGACAGTTAAGAGGTTTAGAAGATGTCTATGAAATTTTCATTTCTCCAAGCCAATCCTACACTTTGTTCTAGTTTTCTTTATAAAACATATGATTCCTCTTGGAATAAAGCAGTTTTCACTGTGTTTGTTGTTCCGTAGGTTGAAGACTTAGTAAACTCAACCATTTTAAACTTCTGAGTGCTTTGTTTTGAGGGCCCATCAAAGTGCTTACCTCAGGGAATTAGCCCCCAGATAGTTGCATTCCAGGATATTCAATACGTAGAAAATATATGTGGCAGAGATTTTTGTAACTCAGATTCCTTTTTCACTTACAATTTCAGAATTCCTGCCTTTCCTTTTACTAATTGATCAAATTGATCTCAGTCTGCCAGTCTTTAGGAGGGGGGTGGGGTTGGAAGTGAAAGTGATATAGTTTAAATATATATATGTGCAGTCTATCTGTTATTTTCCTAATTTTTTTTAAAAAGCACCACTGACAAAGATTCTCTCCCTGACCAAACTTTAGTTAGGCTCCTCTGAACTCTCTTCTCAACTTGGCCATGACTTTTTGGCTTCCGTATTTGTCTCTGCATTGTCTAATTTTAGCAAGAATCCTGCTAAGTCAGTTTAGCCAGTACCCCCACCCCGGGTATCTGACGGGGTTCCGAGTCCTCCACCATCCCCCAGATGATGTCTGAGCACCATGGTCTGCCTTCAGCAAGAATCCTGTGAAGTCAGTTGAGCCAGAATCCCCCTACCCTGATGTTTCTTCTTGGAAACTGTCTACCTGCTGACCCCCACCCTGCTCCTTGGCTTTACATTCCTACTTTTCCCTGTTGTGTTTGGAGTTGAGCCCAGTCTCTCTCCCCCGCTGCAAAATCCCATTGCAGGGGTCTCTACGTCTATCGCAATAGTTCTCCTGAATAAACTCTGCCTGACCGTTCTTTAACAAGTGTCATAAATAATTAATTTTTTTCTCTAACAGCAGAAAGCAAAAATTGACAGTATTTTCTTCAGTGTGAGATATCAAAAGCTAGAAGGATAAGGTACTTATGGGCTATGGCTTTTGAAAAGTTGAATTTCTTTGAAATCAGGATAAAGACAAGGCTGCTCATTTATGGTGGGCTTCAAAATGCTAAACAATAGAATTATTTTTTTAAAAAAGCATAAATAAAGGGCATATAAGAAAGTATACATACGCAAACACACATACATATATAATCATCAAATTACCATTATTGCAGGTAATATGGTTGTCTACCTGAAAATCCAAGAAAAATTATTGGAAATATCAAGAGGATTCGGGGGCACTGGCCCCGTGACCGAGTGGTTATGTTTGCGCGCTTTGCTTCGGCGGCCCAGGGTTTCGCTAGTTTGAATACTGGGCGCGGACATGGCACCACTCATCAAGCCATGCTGAGGCGGCATCCCACATGCCACAACTAGAAGGACCCGCAACTAAAAATACACAACTATGTACCAGGGAGTTTGGGGAGAAAAAGGAAACAAATAAAATCTTCTGAAAAAAAAAAAGAGGATTCAGTTAATACAGCTAAAAAATACATATACAAAAAATAAAAAACTTGCCTTTGTACAAACAAGTTAGAAAATACAAACAGAAGAAAAAGATGCTATTCATAATAACTACACAAAACAAAATCTATGAATAAATTTAATAAGAAATGTGTAATACTTATATGACTGAAAGTGTAAAAGAACTTGAATGGGTGTGGAGACCCATGTTCTTAGATAGCAAAGCAATAATTTCAAAATTTCAGTTTCATCAAATTAATCTACAAAGTTGATACAATATCTATAAAAATTCCAGTGGAATTTGGGGAATAGGGGGAGATTATTGATAAAATTATTCTTAAATTCCCCTGGAATAACGAACTTGCAGGAAGGGCAGCTTATTTCTGAAAAAGACTAATGAAGGAAGGAGCTTTCATACTAGATATGACAGCATATAAAAGTAAAATCATAAAATAACGCAGTATTGGCACAGATTTAGTCAGAAAGACAGTACTGAAAGGGACCCAATTATATCTGAGGATTAAATATATGATCAAAGTTGTAGCTTAAATCAATGTTAAAAAAATTATTAACCAATACTTATTTTTGGATAATTGCATAGCTATTTGGGAAAGAAAACTTCAGTTGGAGCTTTGCCTTTTACCAAAATGAATTCCAGAGGGATAAGAGAATTAAAGGAGAAAGAAAAGAAGGAATGAAAGAACTTATAAAGGCAAAAAGCAAATAATAATTTTTTGGGTGTGTGAGGAAGATTAGCCCTTAGCTAACAGCTAAGATCCATTGCCAAGATTCCTCTTTTTTCTTTTCCTTGAGGAAGATTAGCCCTGAGCTAACATCTGTGCCAATCTTCCTCTACTTTGTATGTGGGACACATCTACAGCATGGCTGACGAGTGGGGTAGGTCTGCACCCAGGATCTGAACCCACGAACCGTGGGCTGTTGAAGCAGAGTGTGGGGAAATTTAACCACTCGGCCAGGGGCCGGCCCCAATAAATATTTTTTATAATCTAAGAGTAGTTAAAAATGTTTTCTAAATGCGTCAAAAGGCTGATAGATGTTGATTTAAATTATTTTTAAATAAAAAACTTAAATTAAGGTGCAGTTCTACAGAAGAAATAAGACCTTTTAGTTTAACATGAAGCTTTTCAAGTGTTCATTTCAGAACACTTAACAGCTTTGAGACATTTGGTAAAATGACATTCCCTGGGACTTTAATCAGGTCCAGGAGAGACAAAAGTGTTCAAAGACAGTAATTTGAGTAATAATGGGGACAGAGTTCTTAAATTTTTCTTTTTGAGAATTCTGATGTTTGAACTGTCAGTGATTCCGTGTCAGCAGTGCTAGAGCCACTTAATTTCACTTCTCTGCTTCTCTGTTCCTTGGTTACCTGTCAGAGTACCATTTCACAGGCAAGGGTAAGAGATGAACACTAAGACAGTCCTCAGGAAGGAAGAGCTTGTCAGAAGCAAATGCAAAGATGTGCAAGTTCCGCTAGCTTTCCTGCACTGGGCTGGCCTTGGACTTGGTTAGAACCCTAGGCATTTATTCCATTCCCCCTAGGTAATGACTTCTGTTCCAGCATGGAGCCTCAAAGCTCTATGATATAGCCAGAGAAACCAGAGAAACACAGATCTCTTAACAGCCTTGCCCTGGAATCTTCAGAAGAGCTCTGACTCATTAATATCAGCACACACATTAGAATCTTAGCTGACAGTGGGGTGACAGCTCTAGATATTTAATTCCCATTCCATATCTTAATGTACCTAAAATATCCTATTTAAGCCGAACATGACATTTTTTACTTTCTTGCTATGCTACAACCTACGTCCATTCTACAATACATCAAAGCACATGAACTACTTAGATATTGGTGGCCGATGTAGCGCAGAAAGCTTAACAAGCTTTCCAAACGGCTAATACTTCAGAAGAATTAAAGTAATAAAAGTGCTTTCTAAAGAAATTAAAGATGCTATGATAATAGGTATCACTTACTAAAGTGCTTGCTATTTGCCAGGCACGGTGTTGAATGCTCTGTATACACGAACCCGGTATTAAAAAAAGTTGTTTATCTCTATAGTCTTTGAATCAAATTAAATTATATCCCAAACCCAATCCTGCCAAATTGACTAGAGAATCCAGTCTCAGCCATTATTGAGCGATGCTGCTTCTTCCTTGCTGGGGTCACCCAAAAATGTGTAGGGTATATGTGATTTCCAGAAAATGGGAAACAGCCTCTCTGTTCGTTAGTCCACTTTTATTGCTGCTATTATAAATGCTTATAAAATTGCTCAAACTCTGTGGTCTTTTGCAAAAGGGCAGTCCTAGCATTTCTGTGCGAAGCCTGTTTGTGGGGATGTTTCAAGACTGGGAGTCTGGGTGCTTCAGATTCTTCTTGGCATCCCTTTGTCTTTGGCGATAAGGATGCTCCTTTCCTCTGGGTATAGGGAGGGCCCCTCTCACACAAGGGTTTTATGACCTGTTTCAGGGGAGAAGTGGAATGGGGGGGGGGGTCAAAGGAAACTTCTGCCACTTTCTCAAACTCCTTCAGCTTAAAATATTGAATATGCCAAGATGCCGCATTTTGGGGTAGTGTGTCCTGAGCCTCATCACCATAAAAGGAAATTGTCTTCATACCCATCCCACCCTCTCCACAGAAATAGAGGAACTTGATTCAGGCTACCTTGGAGAGGAAGAAGAAGAGAAGCAGGATGGGAAAAGGGGAGCAGGAGGAGGAAGAAAGGAAAAAAATAAAACAGTAACAGTCCCATTCCCGCTGGTTTCTATACAGTAAGGAAAATGAAATACAAATTAGTATTTTTATGCCGCGTATACTATCTCATTTAAGCCTCACAATAACCCTATGAGATAGGTGCAATTTTTATTCTCACTTTATAAGTAAGCAGACTGAGGCTTAAACAGTTTAAGTGTCCTGCTCAAGGACACACAGCTAGCAAATGATGAAGCCTGAATTACAAAACAGATCCGCCAGATTCTAGAACCCGTATTATTAACCACCACAAATGTAACCTCTTTAGCAGACACATCATATAATTCTTTGAATACAACCCTGTATCTAACAATGTGTCCGGCTTGTCGAAGATAATAAACATTTACCAATTCAGTAACAAGTAAACAATAGTTTATTGACACAATTTTATTTTTCCTAAAATATATTTGTCCTCAATACGGTTTCCAAAAAAGAGTATACCCCAAATAACATTTTTTTCAAGAACTACCTGGCAATATAAAATTTACCTTTTCCTGAAATTTGAGAACTTTTTAAATCATCAACTAAAGTCAAAAGATTGTCCTGTAAATTCATTTCAGCCGCTAAAAGGAGTGCGAAAAGAAATCATCTGCCAAAGGTCACTGGAAAGACTGGTCAGGATGGAAGCAGAATTGAGATCAAAGCTGTATTCACCTGTGCACTGCAATGAAGTAAGGATTTTGTTTATTCACAGAGAGAAAAAGATATGGAATGGTTCCAGGATGGCAGTAGCGGTTTCTTTTATTCCTCTTTTATTTAATAAGTACTCATCTTTTGACAGGGCTAAAATGAAACTAGATGATTTTATATATTTTAGAAAGGGAAAGACTAAAAAGAAAAGTAGACCCTTGCTCTTTGAATTTTCTGTTCATTTGTACTTTCTTGGGAGAAAGCCAGTAAATAACATAAGTTTATGCTGTTCACTGGTTGTTACACCTTTCTGTAAACTGGATTCTGGTCTGCGCAGGAAACTTCCTTCTCCCTTGGCTCTTCTGGGACCTGTAGAGTAGCAGGGTGGCACTGGAGAAGGTTTGTCATTTCAGTGGCTGCTCCTGATTGGTGAGCAAAGACTGAAATTGTTAATGTAGATAATTTACAAGGCATTTTCTACAAATGTCTCAGCAATTCTTGGGACATATTCCAATAGTCACTGTGTCAAACAGAACCAGAAGATCAAACTGGTTCCCACTGATCCATGCAGTGCTTATACCAAAGTGCCTAGCAACTTCTGTAGCACTGTTTTAATTGTAATCTTGCTTTTAGCATTCTCACAGATGGAAACCAAGTACAAAATTGTAATCAGAGCTTACTAGCTTTCAAGACGATTCTTGGGCTAAAGCCTAAACCTACGCCAAGAAAGGAATTAGTAATAAACCACCCTTTGAGAAAGAATTTTTGGGGTTTTGTTGCTGTTGTTTGTTGCGTTCGACAGCTAGATTAAGAAAATTCACTCAATTTTTTTTAATCAATTATTATAAAATACTTAACATACCGACAGTAACACAGCTTGTAGAGGCACAGCCATGTTCAGTTGGTTCCAACAAGAGCCAATATTTATCTTTAATTAATCTGACGTTTTTTAACACAGGTTACTATTTAAAAAAATTGGATGAGAATGACCATTATTTAGAATTGCTACAGCGGCCATGAACTTTATGTAATTTATTATTGTATTAACTTAATTTTGGAAATATATGTCTCAAAATTTTGGATATATATATATACACACATATAATACACAACAAATCACAAAGAATTTAGTGTAGTTCTGGTATTAATTCCCAATCCTGTATCAAAGGATGCTGGAGGAATCCTTTGAGACTAATGTTAGAATGGAGATTTGTTTATGTCCATATCTGATCCAGATGTAGACATGGATGCAGATGTGGATCCAGATACAGATATATGCCTATTTGTTATAGTGGCATTGAGTCAATTCTGACTCCTAGCACCCCTGTGGACAGCAGAGCAGAACCCTGCCGGGTCTTTTTGCGCCATCCTCTCACCTTCTGGTGCCATGTCAGACAACGCTCCACTACTATTCACAGGTTTTTCATGGCCAATTTATTCAAAAGTAGGTGCAGCCCTCCTCATCCCTTACTCTGCCCTACTTTATCTTTAACCCAAAAGCACGTGCTACCTTCTAATGCACTATATAATTTAGTTCTTTATTGTGCTTATTGTTTATTGTCTCCATCTGATGGGAGGCAAGCTCCACTCGGGCCGCCATTTCTATTTGTCCACTGATGCATCCCGAGATCCTAGGACACTCCCCACTCCCTGCAGGTTGTAGTTGATCAATAGATGTTTGTTGAATGATTGACTGAGTGAATGCTTTGAGATTTGGATTAAAAGATACATATATTATATATTAATTGTCCAAGATCTTTGGTAAGTCTTATATGAGTCCATATTATAAAACTAGTTTATTTGCTGCCTGGCTGAGATTTTCTCAGAAATTAGAAGACTAAGGAAAGTAATATCAGAAGGATAAAACTGAAAGGTATGCATTTTAAGACAAAGTCTCAATTTTTCACGTATTAAATGGCATCAGAATATTAGGTTCAAATAAGACCAAATATGACTCAGATAACAAAATTAATTTTAATGTGAATAAACTAGGTGTCCATTGCTGCTGATAGTAATAATAATACTATGAAATAATTAATTAGTTGGTCAAATTTTTTGGAAGTTAGATATCTAAACTGTATATGACATATTACTCTTTAAATACACTACCAACCTGAATAGATTTTATCACCTTTGAATAAAGGTTCTATACAGAAGATAATAGGATTGTTTGCTTTTTGTTTCAGGGTTCTTTTTTCCTTTGGTCACTTTGTTTTGATTTTTTTTTTTCTGCTTAGTAGTGCACCTTATTTGTTATTATTGTTTTTATGTTCTGACTCCCTTCACTCGTTCCACCCACCCCCTGCCTCTGGCAACCACCAGTCTGTTCTCTGTATCTGTATCTATGAGCTTTTTTTTCTTAGGTTTCACATATAAAAGAGTGGGTATTTGTGTTTCTCTGTCTGACTCATTTCACTTAGCATAATGCCCTCAAGGTCTATCCATGTTGCCACAAATGGCAAGATTTCATTCCTTTTATGGTTGAATAATATTCCATTGGGTATATACAGCACATTTTCTTTATCCATTCATCCATCAATGGACACTTAGGTGGTTTCCATATCTTGGCTATTCTAAGTAATGCTTCAGTGAACATGGGGGGGGGGGGGTGCATATATCTTTTCGAGTTAGTGTTTTCATTTTCTTCTGATAAATGCCCATAAGTGGAATAACTGAATTATATGGTAGCTGTATTTTAAATTTTTTGAGGAATCTCCATACTGTTTTCCATAGTACTGCACCAATTTACATTCCCACCAACGGTGTGCAAGGATTCCCTTTTCTCCACATCCTCACTTGTTATCCTGTCTTTTTTTACTGTTTTGATTTTTTTCCCTTTTTTTGGGGAAAATCATTTAAAAGTAACACTTGGTAAGAGAGTTAGTATGACCAAACACAGAGTTAGTGTGAGGATTTTCAAACTCTAATGTGCCTAAGAATCCGCGATGGAGCTTGTTCCAAATGCAGATTCCCAGGCACTGCTCCCAGAGAATCTGACTCAGGACATCTGAAATGAGCCCCTGAACCTGAATTTATAAAAAGCTCCCCAAATAATTCAGAGAGCATGCTGAGAAATATTGGTTTAGTAAAAAAACATGAACCTGAGACCAAATATCATACATTTATATTAGTTTTATCTAGTTTAGATTAAGTAAATTATAATTTTTTAGGTGATATAGCCCAAATTCTCAGTATACATATTTATGTTGATTGCCATATTTCATTTATTTAGTGGTTACTTAATTATTTTTATATCATGATGTAATGGAAAGATTATGAGAGTCTGACAGAGCCTGTTCAGATCTCAGTCCTGTTGCTTAATGAAGTAATTTTGGGGAAATTACTTAATATTTCTGATCCTTACTTTTCTGTTTTATATGAATAATAGTGTGTAAATCCTTGTCGAAGATTAAAAGAATTTGCAGATGAAAAGTAATTAATTCAACATGTAATGCAGTAAAATCCTGAAAAACACTCAATGGGCTATGAGAATTCTGCTCTATGAAATCTTTCATTGAATACACCTACTTGGGCTTAGTAAGTGTTTTTGTTCTGTTTTGTTTTTGCATTTATAAGAATCATTTTGTATTTTTTTCAGCTTTATTGAGGAGATGACCATTCCAACAGGATCTCTTCTTGGTTCCAGCTGCTGAGGCTGCTGGCCTGGGCGCTGATCAAAACACCTCTTCCCAGTGTCCGCCAGCCCTCAGGTTAGTAGCAGCTCCCTACAGTTGTGAATCTCAAGGTTGCCTCACTTTCTCCCGTGAGCTCTTTCCATTTCAGTGGAATGTAGTGTTTTTGGTATAAATGTTTTTGGTTTGGGGACTCAGAAGCGCATTTAAAAATTGTTATTTTTTTAATAGTAATTAAGGTTTCAACTTATACTATTTAGAGGCTATTCACCGAAGGCTGTAATAGAGAGAGATTAGGTTTTCTCTGAGCTCAGGCCTACTATTTGCCTTTCTTCCCATTTTGTTACTTTAATTTCCATTTCCCTATAAATTGAGAGGTTAAGCATCTTTACATATGTTTATTGGTCATTAAGATTGGTTCTTCTATGACTTATTTTAAATATCCTTTGTTCATTATTCAATTTAGTTTTTATCTTTTTCTTGTCAATTTATAAGAGCTCATAGTATATTATAGAAAAACTTTTATCTGTCGTGTAAATTATGTTTGCTCAACATTTCCTATATCCTCACCATACAAAGTTCTTAATTCTTATTGTATAGTCAAATATGTTTGATTTTCCTATCTTGGATTTAAAATTCTATTTCAACCTCTGGATTATGCATATAATCTCATAAATCCTCTTTTAAGATTTTTATTCTCATTTTTTTGCATTTAAGTTTTTAATTGATTTGGTGTTTACTTTTGTGTGTGGTAGGAGATATAAGTCCAATTTTACTTTCTTCCAGATGGATAGACAATTATGCCATACACACACACACATCCCTTTGAATGGCATTGTTTTTAACAAAAAGCAACTAGTCCGTCTGATATTATGCAGCTAAGCTTAACTCTAAAATGCTAGGCTGAAGTTTCGGTGGAAGAAGACAGTTGTTGATGTTCATTGTGGACCTGGTTTTCTTGGCCAGCAGGAGCTGGTATTCAAGTGATTCTGTTAGTAACATAAAGTGAAACTTCAGTCTCCCCTCCATTTATCAATTTGATCCATTGATTTATATAAGAGCCGTGGGGCGTCTTGGAGAAAAAGACTAACTCTGACCTCCCAAGAGTTGAAGCACTTAAACAATATATGTCTGAAACAACAACAACACACCACTACACACCTATTAAAGCATCAAAAATCCAAAGCACTGACAGCATCCAATGCCGGCAAGGATGTGGAAAAACAGAAATCCTTATTCATTGCTGGTGGAAATGCAAAATGGTACAACCGCTTTGGAAGACAGTTTGACAGATTCTTACAGGACTAAACGTATTCTTACCATACAATCCAGCAATCATACTCCTTAGTATTTACCCAAATGAGTTGAAAATTTTTATTTCCACAGAACTTGCACACAAATGTTTATAGCAGCTTTATTCACAATTGCCAAAACTTGGAAGCAACCAAGATGCTCTTTGGTAGGTGAATGGATAAATAAACCATGGTATATCCATACAGTGGAATATTATTCACAGCTAAAAGGAAATAAAAACACATGGAAAGAAATGGAAGAAACTTAAATGCATATTAAAAAGTGAAACAAGCCAGTGTGAAAAGGCTAGATTCCATATGGTTGCAGCTATATGGAATTCAGGAAAAGGCAAAACTATGGAGATAGTGAAAAGAGAAGTGGTTTCCACAGGGTGGGAAGGAGAGAAGAATAAATATGCGGAGCACAGTGAATTTTTAGGGCAGCAAAACTATTCTGTATGATACTATAGTGGTGGATATATGTGAAAATCCATAGGGTGTACAACACCAAGAATGAGCCCTGATGTAAGCTGTGGACTTTGGGTTATCATGATGTGTCAATTTAGGTTCATTGACTGTTACAAATATACCACTCTGGTGGGAGATGTTGACAGTCGGGGAAGGGGGGAGGTTGCACATGTGTGAGGATGGGGGGTCCATGGTAACTCTCTGTACTTTCTGCTCAATTTTGCTGTGAACCTAAAACTGCCCTAAAAACTAAAGTCTATTGACTTAAAAAAAAAAAAAAAAAAGATGATAGATATGTATATATTTGATATACTGGGGAGGTCAAATCAAAGGGAAGGAAATATTTGAAGCTCACTCTTTGTTTTTGAAATAGGAAAACATAGACCAAATTCATGTTGCATACGAGGAGAAGGAAATGAACGCTTGTTAAAAATCCGCTGACTCGACAACCCTCTGCACTGCTTTCACAACTTCTCTGTAAGTCTAAAACTAGTCCAAAATAGAAAGTTTTTAAAAATCTACTACATTCTAGGTAATGCATGTAATAGCCCTATGGTATAAATATTTCTCTGATTTTACAAAAACAGAATCGGAGGCCCAGGGCAGTTCAGTTCCACATCTGAGGCCTGCTGGAAAATGGCTGGGCCAGAATTCCAGCTGTCGGTTCTGCTATTGAAGCTCTGACTCTTTCCCCAGACCACACCGTGTCCTTAGCAGCATTAGAGACACAGCACTGGTGTGAGAGCCTAGGAAAGCACTCCTGGAATTTCTATTTTCATTTCGTTACATTATATTTATCTTTTTTCATTCAGACAGCTGATCAATAGAAAGGAAAACTTTCTTGAAGTGTTTCTAGAATTTCACCCTCTGTTGAGCAGGTGGCATTAAAATATGGTCACTGCACCTTGAATCCCAGAAAGTATAATATCGTGGTCATTTCATATAAGTGAAAATCAAGACGTTCTCTGAAGACAAAACAGATTTATCTTTCTTTTCAAAAACAATGAGTCCAAAGATTTACATGTGAAAGATACAAAATTAATATGAAAATCTTCCCTTTTCCTTAATCTGTAAAGCAAAAGCAGCTACTTTCATTTTTGACACTTTTTATCTACCTGTGCAGAATTAGAGAGTACATTAATTACAGCCTCTTTATTAAATGTGCCCAATTTGAAGAGTATCTTTCGTGGTACCACTAACCATGAACACTCCTCCTTCGGTATCTCACATGGCACATTTGACCTATTCCAGTAATTTTTTCTCCTCTTCCAAACTCATTCCTAGGTCTGTAAAACTTTAATTTATTCATTCAAATATTATTCTATGAGCACCTACTGTGTGCCACGCATGGTGCTTTTCGTATTTCTAAAATTAACCCTTAAGCTACTTTCTGTATCTGACAGTTTGAATGACGTCAAGACCTTCCTGAATTTTTGGTTGATAATAAAGTAGATACAAGAAAAGGATTCAACAAAAGAGGCTCTCCCAAGATTTCTAAAGGTTAAACGGATTAGCAGTTGAGTGTTTTGAGAACTCTTCTTTATTTCAGTAGCAACTTCATAATAGAAGAGTCATTTGTCTTTGAAGGCACGATGAGTTACTTTGAGAAGACTCCCGCCATTGGAGAGAGTATACATGCATTCTTGTGTGGAGGAAGGTCCCCGAGGAGATTCCGGAGCCTGTTTCAGCATTTGGTATAAAAGCCAACATTGGGTAAAGTGCTTTACACGATGTGGGAGTTCAATAAGTCAGAATCAGGATCTTACGGATGAAAGGGACCTTTGAGATCAAAGTAACTGATTATGATTGACATCCTTCCTGAAAACACACCAAGAGCACACATTAGCAAAGTCAATTTTCACACATTTATTATCAGAGTAAAATCTGCTTTTGCCGACATACAGCAGTAGTATTCAGGATACTCCTGTAATTTAAGAAATGCTGCAAGGTCTGCCCAGTGGCATAGTAGTTCAGTTCGCGTGCTCCGCTCCAGTGGCCGGGGATTAGCAGATTCGGATCCCAGGTGTGGACCTAGCACTGCTCATCAAGCCATGCTGTGGTGGCGTCCCACATAAGACAGAGGAAGATTGGCACAGATGTTAGCTCAGGGCCAATCTTCCTCACAAAAAGAAAGAAAGAAAGAAATGCCTCATCATTTCATTGTCCATTAACTGGAAACCATTTTGCGAAAGTCTGTCATCACTTTCTGCAATTTTAGCTGAGTGCATTCAATTAGGTTATATCACAAAAAACGTTTGACTTGGTAATCGATATTATGAATCTTTAGCTCCCTGAAATCACAGCTGTTAAAATCTCCATTTTCTTTCACTACTCAGTGATACTTGGAGTTAATGTTCTTCACTGAAAGCCTGGTACTGTACCAAGTAAAGCTAACATATTGTTCTAACCCGAACATAAAACAGGATCAGAAAATGAAGTACAGAGCTCTGTTGGGTAGTGTGAGTCATATGCATTTTCAAGTAAATGGAAAATCAAGAGCCTTTCTGAAGAGAAAAAGGGCAGAGCTTCATTATAAAAGCCTGAGCCCAAAGACTAAATGTGAAATGTCACAAAATTCATTTGCTATGATTTACTTATTATTTGAGTAACACAAAGGCAGCTAGTTTCGTCTCACCATTCCTAATGGCATGCAGGAAAGAACGCATACTAATCAGAGATGAAATTGGCCACCAGGAGCTTAGAGCCGGTTCCCTCTGACTTGGTTCAAAGAAGAACTCCTAAGGAGACACCGTTGCCTCCACCCAGAAGCCTGACGGCATCCCATCGCCCTCTAAAAGGCAAAGACTTGTTTGAACAGTTTTAAGCAGGAGAGGCCTAAAGTAAATACAAGTGATGACACTTTAGGCTGCTAATTTTTTAAAATAAACTTTTTGTTTGTTTAAATATCTTCTGGGCTTTAGCCTCTAATTAAAAGGTGATCTGAGTATTTTATTTAATAGCATCTTCCCTGAGCTAGACACTGTTCTGAGTTTTATTATTAACTCATTTACACCTCACCACAACCCAATTTGGTAAATACTGCTATCATGATCGCCAATTTATAAATGAAGAAATTGAGCCCCTGAGAATTGAAGTAATCTGCCTAAGGCCATATGGCAAAGAAAAAGCAGAGGAGAATTTGAACCCAGGAAGTCTGGCTCCAGAACCCAGAGCCCGTGCACTTACCCGTTAGGTTATGCTGACTCTCCCAAACACTTTCCACATTATAGATGCAGCATAGTTTATAATACATCATTTCTTGTGTGCTCATTCGGTGTCAGGCGCTGGGCTGAGCTCGTTGTGTGATTGTTGCCATTCTATTCCTATCAACCCTACGAGAAAAGTACTACATTTAACTGATGAGGAAACAGGCCCAGAGAGGCATCAACCTTTGTCCCTGATCGCACTGCGAGAGAGTGACAGAGATATCTGTCCCAGGTCTGGCTATGTCCAAAGCCCACAGTGTAGAACTAAAGAGCTTTGCTACTAATCTTTAAGACAGAGGCCAATGAGTCTCTCGATGAAGTGTGAAGGCACGGGACAAACGCCCAAACTTCAGGCTCATTGTGCTTTTACAGTGCTTTCTCCGTAAATCTTGATGAGGAAGTAATTCCACAGCAGGAAAGACCTTGACTCTATCTAAGCCCCAGCCCATCCTTTTATCAATGGGGACCCGAGGCCCAGAGAACTTCAGGAACTGTCTCAAAGCCATGCAGATGCAAAGCTGGAACCACTCCGAGCTCAAGCTTTTTTCCAAAATTCCATGGCGCTTTGGGGGCACAATGCATCCCAATTCACACAGCAATTTGGATTATAAGTGGATACAACTGTATCTATTTCTAAAATGCTTTCGTTACCTGTGTGGAGCTCAACAGGTCGCCCTCCTTTGCTGAAATGATCTTTTTTGGTTGTATAATGATAGCTTAAAGGTCATTTTATTCAAGCTTGCTGAAACATTTTCAATGACTGGACAAAAATATTTATATTTACACCATTCCCTGCTTTTTAATGTATCTTCCTGGATTTTTAAAAAAATTCATTTGCAGTCCTAGTCATCTCTAAAGATATTGTTTTATTGAAGAAAAAAGAGGTATGCTCTTTAAACAAAAGCCTATAAATCCTCTATGCTTTTAGTTGTGATTTTTACTTCAACAAAAGGAAGAAAAGAGCTTTTAACTTAAGACAATTACCCTTTCTTTCCATTCATTGTGACCCAAATTTGTTTCTGCACCAATTCCCAGCAAACCTCTCAAGTCTCCACTTCCTCCGTGTGTGCTTTGTGATTCTGAGGTTGTTGTCTCCCTGTTCCCGATCATTTCTGGGCCATCTGCCATGTTCTTCTGTACCTTGACGCAGCGTCCTTGCCCAGGTGTGGAGAGTGGATGCCAGAAGCAGCCTGCTCCTATTCTCAGCATGGAGATTTCTCGAATGCTTCAGCAGTAAACAAGGATGGCCAACAACAGCAATGGCATATATGTGGCAACTGTAACAAGGAGGGAAAGAGTCCACCCAGGGCAACTGCCACGAGGTCACTTACCTGGTTTTCTTTCTTAAGATTTCAGAATATGCCCCAGTGCTACCTTCGGGGCCATTCAGCTTCCTGTGACTGGAACCACGGAGTGTATGTTTACACACTGGGGGAGCCACAGCTTGAGCCTAAGTAGTATTTCACCATTTGAATGCCCAGATGTCACACTGACAGCGAGACAACTCATTTATGGTTCAGATTCTAGAGGGAGGGGATAGAGTTGGGGAAAAGGGGTGGGTAGATAAACAGGAGGGACTTCTCAGGGCAAAGGACTCCCTTATTAAGGCTTCCAGAAGTTTTGTGGCCAGATGGTGGTAGACGGAAAAGAGAAAAGAAAGAGGGGTTGCTTGAGAAGAAGGATGCGGGTGGGGATAGAGAGCCCCACATCGCCCTCTTCTGAAGCTGATGACGATCCTGTCTGCTTCTGTGATTGGGTTGCACCTGAGATGCTCATGGGTCCCCCTCAGTGTCTCCCATTGCTGGGCCTGTCTCAGTGAGGGGACACTTGTCCCCTGGTCCAGATTTGAAGGGAGGGGAGTTGGAGGGCATGAGAGGTTCTGTTCCCTTTGGTGTTTTATCAGTGAACTTGGATTTGGATGACAGTGTTCAGTATGTCTCTGACTGCCTAAAGTGGGATGGGCAGGGCCATCAATCAGACGGCGTTTGTCACAGTCCCAAATTACCAGTGCAGCACCTCACGGGGGGGCTCATGCTCCCTCTGCAGAGGTGTCCCCGTTCAGGAAATGTGAACTGAAGTAACCTGGCAAGATAAAGTTCCCACATATAATAGAAATTTCATCCTTTTTTTTCTTCTTTTTAAAACTTCAGGGAATCTTTTTTTCTCCTTCTTCACGTGTTCTTGCCTATTACTGAGGAATCGAGACTTTTGAAATGTCATTGTCAGCATTTTCAGGCTATGATTTTCCTGTCTGATTAACAAAGGCTTCTTGTACTTTCTCTCCATGCTCTCAGAAGGGTGCGTACACTTGATTTATTCCTGATGTTCACGTGGAGCTGCCAACCGCAGCCTCCCGCTGCTGGCTTTCTAAACTTGACCTTGGAATGGTCTGAAAACTGAATGTGTCCATTTAGATAAGCCAGTGATAAGCGTCCTTTAGTTGTGTTGGTCCTGTGGAGAACATTCCTCTGTAAGCTGCATCATTTCTCCCACACCCCAATTTTTATTTGAAAAGCGCCTCTGCTTCCGCCTTCAGAATTGGCATGTAGTATTCACCAAAGGGGCTTCCTGCTTTAGTTTGGAGCTAAAGCACTGGCAAAGAATAGCCAACAACTGGAAATTTTGACTAAAACTAATGTCTGGAATGCTTTAGGATCGCAACAGCTCACTTCCTCGAGTTCTTAGTCTGTCAGCATCAATGAGATGGAAGCTTTACAAGGATCATCTCACTTAATCCTCACAGCACTGGGAAGGAGGGAGCCCATTTCACAGACGGAAACCTAAAGCTCACAGACTATCTTTTGCTTACAATGGTCACACAGGTAATCTGTGAGGGAATAAGATTCAAATATAAAACAGTTTGATTCCAAAGCTTTTCACTGTAGAACACAGGATTCTGCCTTAAGTAGAATAGAGTTAAATAACATATTAGGATTATAAAAAGGGATTTCAGTAGTAAAATGTGTCCTTTCCTCATATGCCAATGCCCTCTTTCAGAGGAGAGAAATTAAACTGTGAATTGGCAAGATTTCACAATTTGCTGAATAAGACTATTAGATTAAAAAAACTGTATAAAATAGTTGCTCCATCTCTTCTTGGTATTTTATAGATATTCCAGAGTGGCTTCAAGAGACATGGGTACTAAAGGCTTTTCTGTCTAATTAAATACTTACTGTTTCTACCCTTTTAGACTAAGCTAAAATGGAAATCTTGGTATAGAAAATGCAGATGCTGAAGTAAAAGCACTTGCTCCATTTAGGCACCTTTTTTCCTTGCCAAGTTGCTGGGCTTCTAATAACACCTGTGTGAGTGTGTCTGTGGAGTCTAAGTGTGCCGCTGAGGGGAGAGGAGAAAGGGACAAGGATTCATCAGCTTCCACCATGTGCTGCGCACTGTGTTTCTCATATGTTCTCTGAGTTAAACTCCACGTCAACCCCATGAGCTAAGAGATGCTATCCCCATTGTACAGCTGAAGAAACCAAGGCTCAGCGAAGTCAAGTAGCTTCTAAGTGACAGAACTGGAATTTAAACCTAAAGGTATCTGTTGTTGATTAAATAAATAAGTAAATAAATATGAATATGGTTCATAAAACATGATTTTAGATCAGTATTTAAGTAAGGTTTTCAGAATGCAGGATTTGTAATATCAGGCAAGATTTCATATACTTTTATTTGTCATAAGGAGGCCATAGTTAATTTTAAAAAATTCATTACCTTGCTTTTGAATATAATGCTTTGCGATTAAAGCTCTAAAGACCCTTACTTAAGCTTTACTTAAAGTTTACTTGAAATATGAACGCACTAACTTTAAGCTTGGCACTGAATGTTACAATTGAAAATACCACCAAATATGTTGTTATAAACCAGGCTGTTTGTTTTGGGGTGCTGTCAACATTTATAAGCCACTTGCTGATAAAAAGAAACACTGCTTTATATGACAACATTGAAATATGTGCAATAGAGATTTCCACTCTTGCTGCCTATTTCCAGTAAATGAAGGCCTCTGTTCATTCATGTTGTGCTTGATAGTTGTGAAAAAATCATTCCCATCCAAGCCTTAAGCAGACAGAGACAAAATAATTGCCAGTTTCAAGAACAAAAGAGCCGTTTGAAGCGACCTGCTTCAGAGCGGACTTGCTGTATCAGAGAATTCCTACTGGACAAGTATCTAGATGACACAAAGGCTCCGGAAGGAGATAGAAAGTCCGCTTTATGTTACTACGTCATTCCAAAATTTGTCATTAGGCTTCTGAAGGTGACAAAAGCTGAATTTTTGGCCCCATTTTTTGTTATATATGTTCTGTTATGAAAGGAAGCAATTTTGCTGTTTCTAGGGTTATTTCTTTTGAATCCTCCTCAGCTATATTGTACATGAATTTAATAGCAAACACGGCAAGAGAAAAAAGCTCAGTCCTGGAGGCATGAGGCACAGAGTTCTAACCCTAATTCCTTGTGAAATTTAAATATAAGATCTGAGTGTGACCCCCGGATGTCACGGACGTGACCATCACACACACTCCCCAGAATCTCCTCCCTTCTTTCTCTGACTGTCCACGTGGGTGAGCCGCTATGCATTCCGCTCAATTTTTTTAAGCCCATGGATTTTTAAATCAGAAGTTCTGCCTGCTAAACTCAGGAAATGGCTCTGAGAAATAGAGTTGATAAAGTGATACTTTCCATGGAAGTTTCTGTAGTTATCTTGGAATTTGCTCGTTGGTTGTCTACGCTATAACTCCTGCCCTATTTGATTCTACAGGGTCTAGAAGACGCAACTAAAGATTACATCTTGCAATAAAGCTAACTTAGAAAACAAGAAGACCTTGGATTAACACTTGGATTGTATTTTTAAAATTATATTGTACACAATAAACAGTGAAAAATCTCCCTCCCTTCTTTGCTCCCATCCACTCCACTAGCCACCTCTGTAAATAGTTTATTTTTCCAGAACTTTTTTATGCATAAACAAGAAAATACAAATATACGTTCATACTTCTACCTTTTCATACAAAAGATAACATACAATACGCAGTGTTCTGCACCTTACCTTGGAGAACTTTTCTTTTCAACATGCAAGGGGCTCGGACGTTCTTTTTGGAAGTTTCATAATATTGCATTATATGAGTTACCATAATTTATTTAACCAGTGTACTGTTGATGGGCATTTAAGTTATCCCCAATCATTTGCTTTTACAAACATTCTGCAATGAATAATCTTGCATGTCTCTTTGAATGTATGCAAATATATGCGACAGATATAGTGCTGGATGGAGAACCCCTGGGTCAAAGGATTACTCTTGTCATTTAGATGCAAACTCCAAGTTGCCCTCGCTGGGGTCTGTAACAATGCAGACACTGTTTTTAACTTTGAGCCCTATAAGGGTGTCTTTGGTCGCCCCATGGAGAATATATGGACCTGTTCTCAAATCTGTGTTACCATTACAAGTTCACGGCATGGCAACACAGTCTCTAATAATCACATATAATTAGGGTCGGGCCTGTGGCTGAGTGGTTGAGTTTGAGTGCTCCACTTTGGCAGCCCAGGGTTTCCCTCATTCAGATCCTGGACCCGGACATGGCACTGCTCATTGGGCCATGTTGGGGTGGCGACCCACATAGCACAGCCAGAGGCACTCACAACTAGAATATACAACTATGTACCAGGAAGCTTCCCAGAGAAGAAGGAAAATAAGAAAAAAAGAGGATTGGCAACAGATGTTAGCTCAGGTACCAATCTTAAAAAAAAAAAAAAATCATATGTAATTATATGTCTTTAAATATAGCATAAAAATCATAACCACTCTATATCTTTTATCATCATTCATCATAATATATATTTAGTAAATTAAATGCAATGGTTTTGCTGTCCTAAATTTATTAATTTAGCGTGAATTAATATTGTTGTTTATTGAGGTATTGGACCAATTGAGAGAAAGACACACATAGGAATCCTGCAGGTGGAGGTGAATAATGTGCTAAGACATGCAACTTAAATGGCTTGAATAACACTCTCTGCCTGTATTTACCCTAGTCTGGATCTTGCTATAGATGCCCTAAGGAGAAGTTTCAGCATGCCAAAGAGATTCTTTGTAGATTACTGCCCCTCAAGGTCCAGGAGGGAGAAGAAGAAGAGACTGACATCTGAGTCTTTTAACAGATTAGCTGCTGCACTGCTAAAGTGAGAAACAAGAAGGTATAGACGTTGTCAAGCAAACCAGGAAACTACTCGTGGCATGAGAGTAAGAGTTGGGGCAGTAGACCTGAAGTGTTCCCCCATGTGGAAATATGAGGCATGGAGATAGCTGTTTTTCCATAATTTTATCAACCATAAATATGTGCAATTGACATCTGAGTAACTTTACCAGTCACAGTGCACTTTTACAGACGTTGGCCCATTGCATTCTCAAAACACCTTTTGAGATAATTTTTTCATCCCCAGTTGAAACAATATGGAAACAAAGTCACAGGGCCAAAGTAATATATACAGAGTAAATAGTGACGTTAAAGAACTTCAAACACAAGTCTTCAGATTCCAAACTCAGTGGGCTTTCCAAGGTCATTTTACAAATTCGCATTTCCTGATTAATTAGTTGAACTTCCTAGGTGAGCACAGGGAGAGTGTCAAAATAAAAATATGAAAGAAAATATGGCTTACAATGTTATCTTAAAACCTAGAATTGCAAATAACCAATCCACAGATACCATCTCTCATTAGACTAAGATGAGCTTTTACATTGTTTGGCTACATCAACCATCCTTACTACCCTTTTCTCCCAGCTTTCTTCCTCAAAAGAAACCAGAAAAGTTAACTAGAATAAAGGTAAGCAGCAACTAATTAAAGAAAAATAGAGGAGAGTCTGTGATTTGAAATGAATTAAGTACACACCACACCTGTTTATTAAAACATAAGAAATATCTGGTGGAACTGGATCATCAGGGATCCATCTGGCCTTTAATTTAGTCTGTGACAGTAGTTCCAAAAGATATTTATGAGAAACTACAGTACCTCTGTTTTATAACACTGTCCTCAGAGATTGGAGGTATTACAACATAATAAAAATCTATCATCCACAAATCTATATAAATCTTTCTTAAAACTTTTTTATATTACATTCTATTTCTGGTATTTATAACCCCTGGTGGTAACAAGTTCTATATTGTTACTAGCAGTTTTATAATATATATATGTATATATGACTTCTTTTATTTGTGTTTAAACTATCTTCTTCACCATTAAGGAACTCAAAATCCCTATATTCTAGAATTTTTAAAACAAATAAAGACTTACCACAATCTTATCTTTCATGGTTTTATATATGTGAGCATATTTTCTCTCTGCCTTTATCTTTCCATACTGAATCATCTCATCTTTTAAGGAGCAAAAATATCCATTTGGACCATGAAATGGACAGTGTGAACACTACAACGACCGCCCCTGAATCTGAAGATTCAGTGGGATGGAGTCCTGGTTCTTCTACTTAATAGCTATTCTTTTTGCTTTTTATCTGAGCTTCTTTCCCTAGATATATTTTACTTAATATTGAGTTTGGTGTGCTGATTTGCTGCCCACTTACACATCTTCTGTTCCTTTGCATGTCACTGCTCTTAAGTTTTAATATTATTTGGAAATTTGGTAACTTTCCCATATTCTTTCCTCCAAGTTATTTGTTTAAATATTAAATAAAAAGGACACCATCAGGAAAGTGAAAATACAATCCATAGAATTGGAGAAAATATTTCCAAATCATATATCTAATAAGGGACTTCAATCCAGAATATATAAAGAACACTTACAACTCAATATTTAAAAGACTAATAATCTAATCAGAAAATGGGCAAAAAGTTGGAATAGACATTTCTCCATAGAAAATATACAAATGACCACTAAGCACATGAAAAGATGCTCAACATCATTAGACATTGGGGAAATGCAAATCAAAATCACAATGAGATGCTACTTCACACCTACTATGATGGCTAAAATAAAGACAGAAAACAACAATTCTTGGTGAGGATATAAAGAAATCAGAACGCTCATACATTGCTGGTGGGAATGTAGAATGGTGGAGCTGCTTTGGAAGAGTTTAACAGTTCCTCACAAAGTTAAACATAGAATTACCCTATGACCCAGGAATTCCACTCCTATGTGTATGTCCAAGATAATTTAAATATACGTTCACACACACAAAACACAAAACCTGTACCCAGTTGTTCATAGTAGCTCTATTCACAATAGCCAAGCCAAAAAAGTAAAAATACCCAAATGTCCATCGACTGACGAGTGGATAAATTAAATATGGCATATCCATACTATGGACTATTAATCAGCAATAAAAAGGAGTGAAGTAAAATAAATAGATAAATAAATAAAATAGAAACCATTTCAAAAAAAAAGGAGTGAAGTACTGATACTTACTGCAACATGCAGGGACCTTGACAACATTATGCTGAGTGAAAGAAACCAGTTCAAAAACCACCTAATATATGATTTCGTTTATGGACAAGGTCTATAATAGGCACATCCATAGACAAATAAAGTAGTTAGTATTTTCCAGGGGCTAGGGAGAAAGAGGAATGAATGATTGCTACTGAGCGTGGGGTTTTTTGGGGGGGAGAGTAATGTAAGTGTTCCAAAAATAAATAGTGGTGATGCTTGCACAACTCTAAATATACTAAAAACACTGAATGGTATACTTTTTTTTTGAGGGAGATTAACCCTGAGCTAACATTTGCTTCCAATTCTCCTCTTTTTGCTGAGGAAGACTGGCCCTGATCTAACATCCGTGCCCATCTTCCTCTACTTTATATGTGGGACACAGTGCCATGTCCACACCCGGGATCTGAACCAGCGAACCCCAGGCCACCAAAGCGGAATGGGCGAACTTAACTGCTGCACCACCAGGCTGGCCCCTGAATGGTATACTTTTAAAGTATGAATTTTATGGTATGTGAATCATATCTCAATAAAGCTATTATAAAAAATACATACATTAAAAAAGACTATTCTCAATGCCAGTTTCTGAAATACTGTTAATGTGTTCTCCCTTTGTTTCCCATTGTCAATCCAGTGACTTATATAAGAAAAACAATTTCCTGAACTAGACTCGTTTGGAATTTCCCATCAGGCGTAGTTCCCCCTACGTTTAGCAGCAGCAGCAGTAAGAAAGTCATGTCACAGGGGGACGTGAAGCTAAACATGAGGCCTGTACCTGCCTACACATGTTTGCATTCTGGGCCAAAGCTAATGAGAACTTTTCTAACTCAAATACCCTAGATTTCTTACCTCCAGTTAAAAACTCAGATTAGATTAATCCAGCAGCAATGATAATAGTAAAATGAAATAGAAAAAAAGGAATATGAGCAAATGTAATGGGAAAAAAGCCAAAGTAAGAGGCACATGCAGGTGTTGAACTCACAACTCAAGCGTAGAGAGAGACCTACGTTGCCTTCAAGGTTATTTGTTGCTGGTCTCTAACAGAGAAAACTAGTCACAGAGAAGGTAACGTTCTTCCAGTTCCCATGGTGAGTTAGTAACAAAGGGGGGGTCTAGGACCCAAGTTCTCGTCCCTAGCCCAATACTTTTTCTGTCCCACTATCATTGTGGATCTTCGATCTTCTCATATATAAAATGAGGATAAAAATCACTTTCCCACAGGGGCTGGCCCCGTGGCCGAGTGGTTAAGTTCGCGCGCTCCACTGTAGGCGACCCAGTGTTTCGTTGGTTCGAATCCTGGGTGCGGACATGGCACTGCTCATCAAACCACGCTGAGGCAGCGTCCCACATACCACAACTAGAGGGACCCACAACGAAGAATATACAACTATGTACCAGAGGGGCTTTGGGGAGAAAAAGGAAAAAATAAAATCTTAAAAAAAAAAAAAAATCGCTTTCCCACAGCCTTCCTATAGGAATTAAATGAGACACCATGTGAAAGCAGATGGCACAATGGCTGGCATATTATTAGAGCTCTATTAATATATTTATAGATGAATGAATTTACAAGTGAATTCATTTATAGTTGAATGAATAAGTGAGTGTGTGAGTAAATTAATAAATGTTTAGTTTTACTTTCCTTTCTCTTAGGTGTCAACTCAAACTTCCTCCTTCTCCAGTTTCAAATAAAGAAGAAACGGGAAAATGTCTTCATGGGTGGGAAGAAAAGTCTGGTATTATTTATTGTTTTTTCCAAGCATAGTCAATGATTTGGCTAAGGTCTCATAGTTATCACGTGGTTAAGGAAGAATTTACCTGACTTCAGTATTGTTAGATTTTTCCTCATTAAACTACCCTACCTCTCTTAAGATTTTAGCATATGAGAAGTTTAAATTGTGCCTCTTTTTAGTCAATAAATTTTAGAGTTAGAGGAATTTGTATTGTAGATTTGAGCAGGAAAGAAAGGAGTGAATCTGGGCTAGATCTTGGATACCCAATTCTGCGTCGAAGACATGTCTGAAAAAGCACGAATGTTGAAACTTGGCTTCTCCAACACTTGAGCAAATGTATTTGCAATACATATGCATTTTGTCTGTCCAACCTAATTTGGGTTTCTCTCATTTTGTAACTAGAAAGTTTACCTGAGTAAAGTGCCCACTCAACGCAGTGCAAAGAGGTGGGCTTTGGGAGTTACACTAGACTGGGTCTGAAACCCAACCCCCATCACTTGTCAAACGTGCAACAGGAGCAAGCTCCCCAACCTGTTTGAGGGGTATTAATATCCACCTCACACAGTCATTGAGAGGATTGAGTGATATAATATATGTAAGAAATCCAGCATAGTGCTGACACATTCTGAGCACCCATTAGTTATTAACTCCCTTTCTTATCTCTCCTGTTAAGTATGAGACAAATATAGCATTTAATCCGTTTGCATTTCTTTGCTTGTCAGTGTTCTTAAGGCTTCTTACATGTGAGCGTTTTCTATCTCATCTTACTGGCAGTTCCCACTCTTGCAAGGAGAGGAGCCATGACTCTCTCATTGAGCCATAAGCTCTCTGAAGATGAGGGTTGTGTTTTTTTCTCAAAGACAGAGTGGTGCTGTTAGCACTATCAGCTGGTAATTATCTGAGTGCTTCGATCTTGTCTTTTGCAAAACTCTTTTTGGTCGTAGCTGCTAAGAGTGCTATGTTAAGAAGGATTCTGAAGTCATTGGAAAGAGTGCTGTGGTCTAGGGTCGCCATGGGCACAAAGGTAAAGGCAAAGATGGCATTCTTGCCACAGATTAGCCATCCTTGCTGTGGAGCTGTGTGGGAAGGGAATGATGCAATATTAATCGTTGAAGCCCTGCCCTTGCACCAGCAGTCATTTAGTCCATGTGTAGTAGACTTCATTCTGTATTTCTTGAGCGAGTGAATAAATAATACAAAGGAAAGAATATGTGCCTGAAAGTCATGAATCAACAAGAAAACCTGGACAGAAGTGAAATATGCATCCTTTAAAGCCCTTATTAAGTGGATCAGCAACATTCAAGGGAGTAAAGAGGAGGGAATACCGGTGACGTTTTCTTTAAAATGTGCTGGATGGGGTAGCCCCTCTCCTAGGAACACAGAACACAAGGTTAAACGATACACTGCTTAATGTCACCCTTTTGATGTAGCAGTAATTCCTCCCACTGTGATGCAGGTCACTTACGTTTGCCGTGTCCAAGCTGAAATGGTTAACTCTGGGCACACTTTTCTCTGCAGCAATCTTTCTAGCATACCCCCAACTACATCTCCTCGACCATATGGTACTGCTTTAGAGATGGAAGAATGTATGGGGACGTAACGGGGCCACTTAAAAATTAAAGGAACTCTGCAGAAGTGTTCTCCCCATGAGCTATTCAAGAGAGCCAATCAAGGAAAAGAGAGTGAATATTTGTTACTGAAAAGACTCTATACATAAACAAGAAGAGAAAAAGGTAGCAGAAAGGATTCTTATGTCTTCTTCTTGGATAGAACTTTGGTACTTCACAAAATGGATTTTTCCAGTTGTTTGGTAAATTGGGGATATGCCTTTGGTATGTTATCTCAGTGGGTGGCTTATCTGACTAGATTAGAATTCATTTAGAAAATCTTTACATGAGACTATTTCTTTCCCTTTACTTTGATATCGCCAAGAACAATCATATGCTATTTAAATGTGTGAGGACTTAATTTTCTGATATAATTGTCTTTGGCGTAAATTTAGAAATTGAGCTTCTCTACACAGGTTGAGCTTCTAGCTACACAAAAGTGCCACCTATAGGTTGACAATAAATTGCATGAATGATTGTAATTCTTTACTCTTTCAGGAGCATACAGTTGAGGAATCTATAGTCCAAGTAATGACAATGAGGAAAACTTGGTCATGAGCATTGCAGTCACTTATATAAGATCATGAGTAGTTAGTGGCAGAGCGGGACTGGAACTCACTTATCCCAACACCTGACCAAACTGGATTCCAACCCTCTCTCTGCCTAGGACTGTGTGAACTTACTCAAATCAGTTAGCTTCTCTGAACCTGCTTCTTTATATCTTTATATTTATCATTATAAATGATAAAAACATTGACCTTCTCATATTTAAAGATGTTACATAACATAGAGATGTTACGTAAAATGCTTAGTGTAGTGCTCGGCACAAATTAGGCACTTAACAAATAATGATAGCCATTGTTATTTTATCATTATTATTATTATTCTCAGGCTAATAAAAACAAAATGTTAATAATTGTATGATTTTTATAAAATATTGTATTTTGAAGCAATCATTAACACTTTGCAAAGTTATATAACAGACGTATAAAAATGTCCTGGTAGCCAGCCTCCAGAATGGCCTCTGATGATCCCCACCTCCTGGTATTCGCACCCACAAGTCATCCCCTCCTGCACTGTACCAGGGTTGGTCTGTGTGGCCAGTATAACATAGCAAAAGTGATGGTATGTATGGAGGCAGGATAATGGCTCCTGAAATATGTCTACGTCCTAATCTCCACACCCTAAACCTGTCAATATGTTGAATCTGTTATATTATAGCAAAAGGGACTTTGCAGCGGTGATTAAATTAAAGATTTGACACCAGGGGATTATCCTGGATTCTCTGGCCGAGCCCCACGTAATCACAAGAGCTCTTAAGAGATGGAAGAGAGTCAGAGTCAGAGAGATTTGAAGATGCTCTGCTGACGACTTCGGAGATAAAGGGCCACAAGCCAAAGCAGGCAGGAGGCCTCTTCAAACTGGAAAAGGCAAGGAAGTGGGTTCTCTCCTAAAGTCTCCAAAAGGAACACAGACCTGTCAACACCTGCATTTTAGCTCAATGAAAGCCATTTTGGACTTCTAGTCCCCATAACAAATTTGTGTTTTTTAAGCCACTGCATTTGTGGTAATTTGTCACAGCAGCTATAGGAAACTACTATGGTATGTCACTTCGAGATTAGGTTAAAAAGACTGTGGCTTCTGTCTTGGACTCTTTATGTCTGTCTTTCTCATTGCTCGCTCTGGGGTAGGCCAGCTGTAACGTCGTAAGGACACCCAGGTGGCCTCTGGAGAGGCCCACACAGTGAGGAACTGAAGCCTATCAATAAATAAGTAAGCTTGGAAGCAGTCTTCAGTCCTAGGCGAACCTCAGATGACTGCAACCGAGCTGACAGCTTGGCTGTAACCTCCTGGGAGCCCCTGAGCCAGAACCACCCAATGAAGCTGCACCTGGGTTCCTGACCCACAGAAACCGCGAATAATAAATGCTTGTTTCCTTAAGCTACTGGGTTTCAGGGTAATGTGTAGTATAGAAATAGATAACTAACATAACATCCTTGTGTGGTTTCCTCCCACACAGAATCAGGCTGACCAGTGTCACCAGTAAAACACTGCAGAAGTGATTGAGTGAGACTTCTGAAGATAAGTTCTGAAAATTATTGCAACTTCTGATTTGAACCCTTGGATCATTCATTCTGGAAAAAAACAGCTGCCAGTCATGAGGACACTCAAGCAGCCCTGTGGAGGAACCAGCTTGTCGGCACCACCTTGCCGCCATGTGAGAGAGTCACCTTGGAAGTATATCTTCCAGCTCCAGGCAAGCCTTCAATGATTCCTGCCCTTCTGCCTTCCATCCTCCAGATGAGGCCCCAGACATGGCAGAGCAGAGACTAGCCATGCCAATTGTGCCCTCTCTGCTTTCTTGACCCACAGAAACTGTGAGATAATAAATATTGTTGTTTTAACCCACTTTAGTTTTGAATAATCTGTTACGTAGCAATAGATAACTAGTACAAACGTATTGGATATTTAATCTTCCAATTGCATTTTAGAAAAATGCTTTTTCATGTCCATAATGTAAGTGTGTTAGTACCTTTTCAAAATGTTGATTTGAATGTGCAAACGATGTCCACACTCTTTTGCCTCTGACCAGAATCTCTGTCAATATTGTGTAATGTGGCTATCAGAGAGCACTTGTAATGAGAAATGTTGTAGCATACACACATAATTCTAATGTGTACAGACTGAATTCTTGATAGGAAAGTAAATTGTTGATAGGAAATTAGCTTGTGTTTTGGACATGTGGCAGCTTTATTTTTTATAGTCGCAATGCATTAGGACAGAAATCTCTCTAGCCTATGGCTGAGCTCAGTTTGCTGATGCATTCCTTATTTCACTTGTTTGGATGTAGGGAGGGAGTGCAGGAAATGAAACTCATTGACACGAGCCAATTAAGGATGACAAAGTCACTTCCTGCAACACTCCAAGTCTCTTGGGAATTCAGTTAGTCCATTCAAACTCCAAACCTCACTTCTGGAGAGCAGCACCTCTACTGTTCTCTCCTTCCCACATTCTCCCCAGAAGGGGGTCTGGATCCAGGCAGAAGCTTACATAATGCCTTCAACTGGGGGTGAGGGTGCCCATCTGATCTGCGTTTTGCCATTTGTCTTCACCCGCATTTTCTAAGCTGCAGCCTGTCCTGCCTCATCTTGGGACGTTCTCGTAACCACAGGACCAGGAACAGAATTTGTCACTCCAAACTATGCCTCGTTTGCACAAGAATTATTTTGGGCTGATTATTTTTAATAAACAGCAGACACAGGGAAAAGCTCTGAAAACCTAGGAGAAGTTACCCATTTTAAGGGCAATATACATTTCCATTTATAAGAGAAATCTCCATTCGTGAGGTGACTTCCTCTCTGTGCCAGGAAGGAGAGGATAACTAAATCTCGAGAAACTCTTCTGAATAGAGAAGGCAATGACTTAAATCTGCATAACAACTTTCCCCTTGCTTACTGTGCTGATCTCATCTTAACAACAGAATGTTCAGACTATTTTTCAGGGGCCGCGAGGCAGCCAGGAGCATGCGCAGAAGAGAAAATTTTGATCTGCCAATGGAAACTCAGCCTGCCAGAGCTTCTGCATCCCTGCCTGCCCTCCCTGATCCCTTAAACTTTGCCCTATACCCTGGATCAAGGAGACATGTTTGAGAGCCCACCTCCTATCTCCTTGCCGATTGATTGGGTAATAAACTTTCTTCCCTCAAAGGCCAGCATACATAGTCTTGGCCTCTGTGCACATGGGCAGAAAGAGCCCCTGCTTGCTAACATTCTCTGTCCTCACCCCATTGGCTGCGGAGCCATCTGGGCTGGTGTAACTAGAGGAGACTATTCTCTTGCATGGTTAGTTCATGGTCCTCGTTTTCCTCATTGCCCCGCCTTGCTCTTGCCCTAGGCTCATGCTGGTGCTACTGATCTGCTGAAACTTTGCCATATTATTGAGTCACCCTGCAGCCTTTCAACAGTATCCAGTCTCTCCCTAAAAGTAGGGACCCTCTGGCAGGCACGGTGGTTCTCAATTCTCAGACCTTCCTCACACTTCTCAATGAGGAAATTGTGGAAATGAGGCAACGTGGAAATTGTCTTGCTTCTCTTCTATGTGCTCTGGAGCTGAGGGGAACTTAGGGGTGGAGTCTGGTATACTCACTGAGTCCTCTCTTCTCCAGCTAGTCTGTCAGAGTGGTACAGAATTTTTAATAGCTTCTTACTTACATGAAGACAGCAGCAACTCCTTCTCTGGCCAGGAGGAGTCCTAGGAAAATCTTTCTTCCATATTTCAGATGGTCTACCTAGCCAATTAAGTATGGGAGATCTAATCATTATCAAGTTAATCTTCCACCTTGTCGGTAGAATTAATAACATGAGCATTTTTTAAATTCATCTTGAATATATTCAATATGGAGCAACATTAGATAAATGCTTTTAAATACCTTCTTATTCATGCCTACAAGTGTACATAGAATTTTGCTTTATTATACTAAAATATGCCCATTCATATCTTCAACAAAATAGCATGCGATACATGGCAGTGTATCATGTAGCAGATCACACAGCATTTATCATTAAGTCATGATCGCATTTCTACCCACAACCAGCTCTCTGGGCTGGGGGCTCAAGGCATCCTGAAAAGGTTTATCAATTCAGTCCGTGAAAACAATGGAAGAAAAAAATGGAGATCGTATTTAAGTCCTGTGCAGATCTCCATATCCAAGATCTCACACTGAGGTGGGCTTCCAGGATCTCACGAGCTTTGAGATGCATCCCTCAGAGTAAACTTTCTGAGTCATGGAGAGCTGCCCTGACAGACAACAACAGATTCTGATCACAGCACTGAGCTCACTGCGTAAATCATATTCTCCTTCCTCCTTCTCTCCCTGCCTTCATTTGCCACTGCTCATTTCTTCTTAGCAGTACAAAGTAGCAGTTAAGAGCACAGCTTCTAGAGACAGACATCTATGATTCAAATTCTGACTCTGCCACTTAGCCATGAGACCTTGGTGGTGTTACTTAGCCTTTCTTTGTCTTACTTTTCTCATCTGTAAATGAAAAGAGGATGCTAGTAATAGTATCTACCTCACTGGGTTATTGTGGGGGACTAAATGAAATTATATTTGCTCAGTCCTTAGGATGCTGGGAAATAATAATTAGTAATCATTATTTTCCCTCTATTTTGCCTTTCCATTCTGTATTGGTCAACTTGGGCTGCCATAACAAAATACCAGGGGCCATGTGGCTTAAACAAAAGAAATTTATTTCTCACAGTTCTGGAAGCTAAGAAGTCTAAGATCAAGGAGCCAGCAAGGTAGATTTCATTCTGAGGCATCTTCTTTTGGCATGTAGGTGCTGCCATCTTGCTGGGTGCTCATAGGACCTCTTCTTTGTGTGTGCGCAGGGATTGAGAGAGAGTGAGAGAAAGACACTGATCTCTGGCATTTCTTCTTCTAAAGACATTAATCCTATTAGGGCACCACTGTTATGACCCTATTCAACATTAATTAGGTTTTTTAGAGGACTCATCTCTAAATACAACCATACTAGGGGCTAGGATTTCAACTTATGAGTTTTGGGGGGACATAAATGTTCATCCATAACACATTCCTCCCCATACCCATAATCAATTCCCTCTTTTACCCTCACTTCCTATACCTAAAGTCAAAACTAGATTTATTAAGTGGCTAGAAACACTCCACAAATGTCACACAGCAATAGAATGCTAGGTCACAGGTCCTTCACAGTTTCTATGTTTTATTAGAAGATATCAGCTATACTGGTCATGAGCTGGTGAAAGATGACATGAGTGGAGCCATATTAAAATGAGCTGGAACAGTCATTTCAGTCATTTCAGAGGAACTGCCTTGCACATCTTGTTTTCTTTATCTTCCAAATCAAACCAACTGCCAACATTCCAAGAAGTCAGTAAGGACAAGAATATTCTGTTTGTAAGGGTTGATAAAACTGAACTTTGCTGAGGAGTGATGTCAGCGTCATGGCAGAGTGAGCTTGCCCAGGACTCTCTCCCCTCCAACATACAGCAAAAAAAGAGCAATCACATTCCAACAAAAAATATCCTAATACCACAAGAATCCTCGGTGACCCACAGCAGCCAAACAACAGAGGGTGGAGAGGCTGGAGCCCCCCTTGGAGGAGCTGGAACAGGGTAAGAGAGAACTTCGCTCCCTCCCCTAAAGACTGGGATCACTGCTATGGGAGGCTCCGCGAAGGAAGGTGTTGGGAGGGGTCATGTGTCTGCAAGATCACCCAGGACTCCCTTGCGCCCTTGCAACCTAGAGGGAAGCCCTCTAACAGGGTGAAGGCTCTTGCATGGGGTGACCTCATCAAGCCAAGACCCCAGGAGACCAGATAGGGAGTGCTGATCAGGAAACCCAGGTCTGTGCACAAGAGAAAGCATTCCTTTCCCCCAACCTGCAACACGCTGCGCTGCACTGTGCCATCTTGGCTGAAGGTGGAGGGCTCAGAATATGCAGCTCTTGACCCTCACCTAGTGGCGACAGGTTGTAACTGCAACTGAATAATATCGCAATGGGGAAGACACTCCCTCCAGTGACCGTCAATTTCTCAAATCTCCAGACCAGTGGGAAAACAAGCACCCAGAATTATGTCCTGACGACTTGGAAATAAGTAAACTACACAACAATGAATTCATAATAGCTATTGTCAAAAAACTCAATGAGGTAAAAGAAAACATAGAGAAACAATTCAACAACTTCTGGAGTTACTTCACAAAAGAGATTGCAACTATAAAGAAGAATCAATCAGAAATACTAGAGATAAAAAATACAATGGATCAGATAAAACAAAATACGGATTCCCTGAATGCTCGGGTGGACACCATAGAGGAGAAAATCAGCATAATCGAAGATAGACAGGTTGAATGGCTCCAGACAGAGGAGGAGAGAGAGCTAAGACTAAAAATAAATAAAGAAAATCTCTGAAAAATAGCTGACTCAATGAGGAAATGCAACATAAGAATTATAGGTATCCAAGAAGATGAGGAAAAGGAGAATGAAGCAGAAAGTGTGCTCAAAGAGATAATAGCAGAGAATTTCCCAAATCTAGGGAATGAGAGAGAAATGTGTGTGGAGGAAGTTTTCAGATTTCCTAGATATGTCAATGTAAAAAGACCTACTGCAAGGCGTTTGGTAGTAAAACTGGCAAAAATGAATGACAAAGAAAGAATACTCAGGGCAGCAAGGAAGAAGAAAATAACCTACAAAGGAACCCCTATCAGACTTTCAGCGGATTTGTCTGATAACCTCACAAGCTAGGAGAGATTGGAATGACATATTCAAAACTTTAAAAGATAAAAATCTTCAGCCAAGAATACTCTATCCAGCAAAAATATCCTTCAGCTATGAGGGAGAAATTAAACCTTTCCCAAACAAACAAAAACTAAGGGACTTCGTAGCCAAAACACCCCCCCCCCCCCCCCCGCCACAAGAATTCCTCAAGAAGGCCCTCCTATCTGAAAAAAGAAAAAAAGGGAGAAAGGTGTCACAAAACACAGAGCAAGGAGACAGATAGAATCAGAATAGGACAGCAAATATTCAACTATAGCATTAGGATAAAGGGAAGGAAAACACCAAAAACAAAGAGAATCTTGTCACTTTAACCACAAACTCACAACACAAGTTGGAATAAAGGATGAAAATAATAACTTAGGAGGGAAGGAAGAAAGGGACTGAATCAGTCTAGGCTAAGGAAATAAGAGGCCACCAGAAAATGGACTATGTAATGCGCGAGATTCTGAATACAAAATTCAGGGTAGCCACTAAACTAAAGAACAGAACAGAGACACAAAAAAATAAATAAGGAAAAAACTAAGAAACACAGCATAGGAAACTGCAGAAATCAATGGGCAGACCAAAACACACAGGACAAGAAACAAAGGAAATGCAGGAAAACCAGAAAACAAGTGACAGAATGACAGCATTAAGCCCTCATACATCAATGATCACCCTCAATGTAAACGGATTGAACTCTCCAATAAAAAGACACAGAGTGGCAAGATGGATTAAAGAACAAGATCCAATAATTTGTTGTCCCCAGGAAACACACCTCAGCTCCAATGACAAATACAGACTCAGAGTGAAGGGGTGGAAGACGATACTCCAAGATAATGGCAAACAAAAGAAAGCAGGTGTTGCAATACTTATATCAGACAAAGTAGATTTCAAGATAAGGCAGGTAAAGAGAGACATAGAAGGTCAGTATATAATGATCAAAGGGACACTACATCAAGAAGAAATAACATTTATAAATATCTATGCACCCAACACAGGAGCACCAAAGTTCATACAGCAACTATTAACAAACCTAAAAGAAGATATCAAAAATAACACAATAATAGTAGGGGACCTCAACCCCCCACTCACATCATTGGACAGATCATCCAGACAGAAAATCAAAAAGAAAACAGTGGAATTAAACAAAAAGCTAAAACAGTTGGACTTAATAGACATATATAGAACACTCCATCCAAAAACAGCAGAATACACATTCTTCTCGAGTGCTCGTGGAACATTCTCAAGGATAGACCACATGTTGGGAAGCAAGGCAAGCCTCTATAAATTTTAAAAAGTTGAAATAATAACAAGCATCTTCTCCAATCATAATGCTATAAAGCTAGAAATCTATTACAAGAAAAAAGCTGAGAAAAGGACAAAGATGTGGAGACTTAACAATATGCTATTGAACAAGCCATGGATCATTGAAGAAATTAAAGAAGAAATAAAAAAATATCTGGAGACAAATGAAAACAATAGCATGCCATAACAACTCATATGGGATACAGCAAAAGCTATATTAAGAGGGAAATTCATTGCAATACAGGCACACCTTAACAAACAAGAAAAATCCCAAATAAGCAATCTCAAATTACACCTAACTGAATTAGAGAAAGAAGAACAAACAAAGCCAAAAGTCAGTAGAAGGAGAGAAATAATAAAAATCAGAGCAGAAATAAATGCTATTGAAACAAAAAAGGCAGTAGAAAGGATCAATGAAACAAAGAGCTGGTTCTTTGAGAAGATAAATAAAATTGACAACCCCTTTAACCAGACTTACAAAGAAAAAAAGAGAGGAAGCTCAAATAAACAAAATCAGAAATGAAAGAGGAGAAATAACAACAGACTCCACAGAAATACAATAGATTATAGGAGAATACTATGAAAAACTATATGCATAAAATGGATAACCTAGAGGAAATGGATAAATTCTTAGACTTGTACAATCTCCCAAATCTAACTCAAGAAGAAGCAGACAATCTGAACAGACCCAACCACAAGGAAAGAGATTGAAACAGCAATCCAAACCATCCCAAAGAATAAAACCCCAGGACCAGACGGCTTTCCTGGGGAGTTACACCAAACTTTCAGAGAGGATTTAATACCTATCCTTTTCAAGCTATTCCAAAAAATTAGAGAGGATAGAACACTTCCTACTCATTCTATGAAGCCAACATCATGCTGATACCAAAGCCTGACAAGGACAGCATGAAAAAGGAGAACTACAGGCCAATATTGCTGATGAACATAGATGCAAAAATTCTCAACAAAATTTTGGCAACCCAAATACACCAATACATCAAAAGGATCATACACCATGATCAAGTGGGATACATACCAGGGACACAGGGATGGTCCAACATCCACAAATCAATCAATGTGATAATACACCACATCAACAAATTGAGGAATAAAAACCACACAATCACCTCAATAGATGCAGAGAAAGCATTTGACAAGATCCAACAGCCACTTATGATAAAAACTCTGAATAAAATGGGGATAGAAGGAAATTACCTCAACATAATAAAGGCCATACATGACAAACCCACAGCCAACATCATACTCAATGGGCAAAAACTAAAGGCCATCCCCCTGAGAACAGGAACGAGACAAGGATGCCCTCTATCACCACTCTTATTCAACATAGTACTGGAGGTTTTAGCCAGAGCAATTAGACAAGAGAAAGGAATAAAAGGAATCCAAATAGAGAGGGAAGAAGTGAAACTCTCACTCTTTGCAGACGACATGATCTTATATATAGAAAACCCCAAAGAATCCATTGGAAAACTTTTAGAAATAATCAACAACTACAGCAAAGTTGCAGGATAATCAACTTACATAAATCAGTAGCATTTCTATACTCTAATAATGAACTAACTAACTCAAGAACACAATACCATTCACAGTCACAACAAAAAGAATAAAATACTTTGGGGTGAATTTAACTAAGCAGGTGAAAGACCTATACAACAAAAACTACAAGGCTTTCCTGAAAGATATTGATGATGACATAAAGAGATGGAAAGATATTCCATGCACATGGATAGGAAGAATGAACATAGTTAAAATGTCCATTCTACCTAAAGCAATCTACAGATTCAATGCTATCCCAATCAGAATCCCAATGACATTCTTTACAGAAAAAGAACAAAGAATCCTAAAATTCATATGGGGCAACAAAAGACCCCAAATTGCTAAAGCAATCCTGAGAAAAAAAGAACAAAGCTAGAGGCATCACAATCCCTGACTTCAAAAAATACTACAAAGCTACAGTAATCAAAACAGCATGGTACTGGTACAAAAACAGGTGCACAGATCAATGGAACAGAATTGAAAGCCCAGAAATAAAACCACACATCTATGGACAGCTAATCTTTGACAAAGGAGCTGAGGGCATACAACGGATAAAAGAAAGTCTCTTCAACAAATGGTGCTGGGAAAACTGGACAGCCACACATAAAAGAATGAAAAT